>NC_066522.1:21235617-21393117 GCF_024679095.1 Eriocheir sinensis
GAGAGCAGTCGGGTTATAATGAGTGCTTCTTAAGAATCACGGTACAGAGGAAGGGTCAGAGTATACCAGAAGGGTCATAAAACTACCCATGGAAATGCCCACAACTCCTACGAAAGCCTTGTCAAATGTGTATGCCTGCATGGACGCCGAAATGTTCAATGGTACGGCCCTTACTCTCCTTCACACCTAACATAAGCATCTTCTTTCTCTCAGCCGTATGAGGAGGGAGGTCTAGTCTGTTCCGTATCTCAGAGGTAAAAACACTGCGTCCCAGTCACTCTTATCACAACCTTTTCTCTCCGTACCTATAACCTAACCACACTTTCTGCTCCTCCTTTCCTAACTCACAGCAGCAGGAGAGGGAAAGATCATGACTGCTCTGTCAGCGGTGAGCTGGTTGGTTAGCCCGAAGAATCATTGCATTTCACCTATCATGCACCTCCCCTACCCCCGTCCCCTTCTCCCCTTACCCTGCAGGTTTGCCCACGGTGTATATATGTTGTTGTTTTCCCGTTAATTAACAAAGACCAATTTACCATGCTGGGAAGGCTTACTCATCTATACCAGGAAGTGATTTTAGCCACCATCCACCTGACGTTTATGTGTGTGTCTATTTTGGTGTGTGTGTGTGTGTGTGTGTGTGTGTGTGTGTATTGCTAGCGGCTACTCAACGTGGTGGTGGTGGTGGTGGTGATGGGGAGGTAGGGAGGATGTTGGGGAAAGAGCAGTCAGTAGTGGTAATTTTAATGGTTTCTTGTTATTCCTGTTGTTGTTGGTGGTGGTGGTGGTGGTGATAATGGTGGTGGTGATGGTGGTGGCGATGATGGTAGATGTGGTGATATAAGTAGTGTGATGATTATAGTGAGAATGGAGGTGACGTGGGTGATTGTAGTAACACACACACACACACACACACACACACACACCCTAGGGTATCCGTGAGTGTGTGTGTGCAAGGCTAAAGGTTCACGGCTCAATATTCGACTAAATCCGGATCAGGTTAGCGAGTGGAAGGTGACGGAGAGACGAGAGGAGGCTGACGGCGGCGGAGGACGTGGGAGGGAGGCGACTAGGGAGGGGTGAGGGGGAGGTTGTCTGAGGGCTATACTGTTGATGTGCTGACGGAGGAGGAGGAGGAGGAGGAGGAGGAGGAGGAGGAGGAGGAGGAAGAAGAGGAGGAGGAGGAGGAGGAGGAGGAGGAGGAGAAAGGACTTAATAGGTGCAATGTCCGGATTTGTGAAAAAAAAATGTACAAGGAAATGAATCTCTCAAGATGTTTCACTGCCCTGCCTTAGGTTATGATACAGACTCAACTGCTCCTTATCCATATCAGTCATTACTTGTACATTACTGGATAAAGTCCTTTCCCAACGTCCTCCACTTCACTCTGTCGTGATGTTAGTGTACTCCACTGTATCCTGTCCCCAGCAAATGTACTAATAATAAATCTTTTAATCTACTACTCTGTCTGCGAGTCCTTCTAATATTCCTGGGATGTCTAGGTACTCACTTGCTTTGACTCTCTATCTGTTATCACTAATTCTATGCATGTATGGTACGACTTTCAATTGTGTTCAAGGCGTATAAGTGCAGGATATTTATTCACCTTTCCGGCATCCAACACGTGGACATAACGCGAGTTCTAGGCTGCATGAACGGGCAAAGGACAGGAGTAGAGTACCAGTCGTGTCGCTGGCCAATATATAACATGTGATGGAAGTGTATCGCCTTGTTGAGTGACGAGGGAGTTGATCACGGCAAGAGGGCACGAGAGGCGGAGTGTGTGACTGAAGAGATGAGTGGGAGCTGCGGGAGCGGTGGGGGGGAGGGGGGGGTATTGCAGAGAGAGAGAGAGAGAGAGAGAGAGAGAGAGAGAGAGAGAGAGAGAGAGAGAGAGAGAGAGAGAGAGAGAGAGAGAGAGAGAGAGAGAGAGAGAGAGAGAGAGAGAGAGAGAGAGAGAGAGAGAGAGAGAGAGAGAGAGAGAGAGAGAGAGAGAGAGAATAAGAGAGAATAAGAATGAGAGAGAGAGAATAGAAAGAAAGAAGGAAAGAAAGATGAGAGAAAACGGAAAATGAAGAAATAAATAAAGAAAAACGAAATAAAAAATAAAGAAAAACAGAAACAAAAAAAGTGAAAAAAGGAAGAAAATAAAGAAAAACGAAAGTAAAAAATTAAGAGAAAAATAGTTGAATAGGTAGGAAGGCAGGTAGATAGGTAGCCAATTAGGTAGGTAGGTAGGTAGATAGACACGCAGGTAGATAAATGGATAGGCAGGTAGGGAAATAGGAAAATAAGTAGGTGGGTAGAGAGTTAGGTAAGCGGACGGGTAGATAGGATGGCAAGGATAGAAGATAGATACACAGGTAGGTAGATAGCAAGTATATAAGCAGGTAGGCAAGGTAGGGAAGGTAGGTGAGTGAGGAGGAAGACGAGAAGGTGACATATGAGTAAGGGGTTGTCCTGAATATGAGGGACGGAACAGGGAGGATTGGCAGAAGGCGAGGCGGCCAAAGAAATGAGTAAGGGGGTATCCTGCATATGAGGGACTGAACAGGGAGGATTGGCATGAGGCGAGGCGGCCAAAGTTCACAGCAGCATCCCTCGAGGGGCTTGCTTTCTCCCCCTCCCTCTCCCGCCCCTGCCTCGCCTTCCACGGGGGTAGCAAAGGAGCACGTGTCGCAAATGTTCAGGGACACACAAAGTGGCTGAGCGGGGCGCCGAGTCGGGTTAATTAAAGTGGCTTAAGTGCGGCTTTATGTTGACCACGAAAGGAGTTGCATATGAACGTTGAAAAGGGGGTTGGTTATATCCCGTTGTTTCTTAGCCCCTTATAATTATGTAGGAGCTGAGTGTGTGTTGCATTGCGTGCGTATTGGTGCATTACTAAATATGGCTGTGATTTTAGCCCTCCTATTCTTTCTTCCTGTTTCAATTCCCTTTAATAGCTTTAGAGAATTATTGGATATGTCTGCGGTTGTTTTTGGTGTGATTGTAGCAAATGTTCTTAAGCGCCCTCCTCCTGTTTCTTTCTTCCTATCTCATGTTTTGCCTTTCCATTGATTTTTTGTTTTGTTTCTTCGTTTCTTTCGTAACTTTAGCATAGTGTTGGTTGGACGTGGTTTTGGCTGCTTCGGGTGTGTGTCCTCCTCCTTTCTTTCTATCTCATTTTTTGCCTTTCCAATTCTTTTTTTGTTTTGTTATTCTTTTCTTTCGTAGCTTTTGCATAGTGTTGGTTGGACGTGGTTTTGGCTGCTTCGGGGTGTGTGATTGAAGCTCATGTTCTTTATCGCGCTCCTCCTCCTTCTTTCTTTCTATCTCATTTTTTGCCTTTCCATTTCTTTTTTTGTTTTGTTATTCTTTTCTTTCGTGGGTTTTGCATAATGTTGGTTGGACGTGGTTTTGGCTGCTTCGGGGTGTGTGATTGTAGCTCATGGGTTTTTTTTCATCGTAAATCTCTTCTTTCTGATTTCAATTCCCTTCCTTTCCATGTCTTTTGTTATGTATTTTCTCTATTCTAAAAGATTTATCGTATTACTGGATGTGATTCTGATTGTTTTGGGCATTTATGTGTCTTTATCATCATCCTTTTAGTCCTTCCTCTGTTAGTCTATTTATTTATCTTCTTCTTCCTTCCCGTGTCTTTTTGAATTAGTCTTTCATCTAAACTTTATATCGCTTCTTCTGTACACTTCCTAACGGTATTATTTAAAATCTCTGATAGCTTCATTTACCCTTCAAAGGTCTGTATCTATACCTTTTCTCCAGAAGCTCATGATCTTAACTATGACGTCACGCAGGAGGAGGATGTTGTTATTTCAGTAGGTCACGGCTGATCGAATTCCCTAAGTTTTTGAGCGGAAACACTAGTATTAAGTTTGCCAGACAATCTCCCGGCAGCCAGACAAAGACAATGAATATTTCCTCCAGTATTACATCAAAAGACGGGAGGAGGTTGAATTCAGTTACTTTACTAGGTCACCGCCAATCGAGTTATGCAAGTTTTCAACGCGGAAGTATGAGACGGCGAAACTTTACTTGCCAGAGGTTTTTCCCGCCAGCCAGCCCGCCAACGAGCCAGCGAGCGAGTGAGCGAGGGACAACACGTGAAAGGTGTGGGAAGGTTCAATGCAGGGTGTGGGTGGCAGGTCTAGGGAGTGAAGAGCGACCCCGCCAGTCACTCAACCCGCCCGACCATGAAACAACCCAGCACCAGCCCTTTAAAACAGAGAGAACGTTGCTACTTTGCCGTCTACTCCCGCCTGTTTGCTTTTCATTTCTGGCGGAGGAAATTGGCATGCGCTGGAGAGCCTCGATGCCGATGATCAAAGTTGTAAAGCCAAGGCATTGTGTTCGTCAGCAACCCTTTCAGGCGGGGCAGGAATAATTCAAGCGGTGCCCGGCCTGGCTGTGTGGAGGGGGAGGGGGGGGGTGCATGTGAGTGCGTTTGGGGGGGAGGGGGAGTCATATGTGTGTGTGTGTGTGTGTGTGTTAAATAAATCAGCAGAGAGAACAAGACTCAGTAGCTGCGGGAGAGATTGAAATGACATAAAAGAAGAAAAGAAAAAGTAGGAAAACGGCCACAGAAGACTTAAGAAGGAAGACAGTGAGGAAGGTGAACGGCAGGTAAGAAAGTGGAGCGATGCCGTAACCTAAGCTGAAAGGGATGACCGGGAGAGAGGGAGGGAGGGAGGGAGGAAGAAAGACCAAGAGAGGGAGGAGGAGGAGAGGGAGACGGTAAGGAGCGAGACGGGGAGCTGAGAAGGGATGGAGGGAGGGCGAGAGGGAGAGAGGGAGAGACGGAGAGCGGAGGAGATATATTTTGTAAAGGAAGCTCTCGTGGGAACCTCCGTGATCACGCACCACACCTCATCCGATAAATTAAAGCATCGCGTCGCCACCGTCCCCTCCGCAGCCTCCTCCTCCCTACCAGGCGCTTAATTGCTAGTAACATTAGGAAGATTTCGTATCGACCCGCCACGACCCACTGTATAGGGAACCCTGAATGGCGCGCTGAGTCCCCACGGCCCGACATTAAGTTCTTATGAAAAGGAAGTTGGTCAGGTGTCGACGGGGAGTGAAAAGCAGGTTATGGACGTATGAGGGAGGGAGGGAGAGGCTTAAGAATCACTTGGGAAATAAAGTCTCCGGTATAGAGGTCGCTCGTGATGCTTAGTGGTGTAGATGTTGGTCAGGTGTTGAAGGGATGCGAGGAGCAGGTTGTGGACGTAGCTTGGGATCCTTCAGGTATAGAGGAAGAGATGAAAAGGCCTACGAATTACTTAGGAAATAAATTGTTCCGTATAGAGGTCGCTGGTGATGCTTAGTGGTGTTATAGTTGGTCAGAAGGAAGTTTGCAGGCGTAGCTCGCGATTCTTCAGGTATAGAGGAAGGGATGGAGAGGCCTACAAATCACCAGGGAAACGAATAACTTCTATACTATGCAAGTGGCCCATATAGCAGTTGGCGTTGATGCGCGGTGATGTTGTATATTCTTTAAAAAAAAAATCAGTGCTATCCCCAAACACAACCCCTAAAAAATGTATGAGTATTGACGAAAAGCCACTGCTGTATACTCGAAAAGATTACCGCGCACGAGTACAAAACAATGAATCCGGAAGTGAATCAGAGTACATTATGATCCAGGGCCAACGTGAAGGAGAAAAGCACTTAGGCCACGCGCAGTTATAACGTTCACCCCCAGCTCAACCTTTCATGATCAAGTGCTCATATCCAAAAAGTTATCACGCATGAGTACAAAGCAATGAATCTGGAAGTGAAGCAGAGTACATTATGATCAAGAGGCCCCCAGCTTTACCTTTTACGATCAAGTGCTGATATCCAACCCCATGGTCCGGTCCGCAGGTAGGAGGGTACACGATAAATTTTGAGTGGAGAGTAAACAGTGGCTCGCAGATCTTGTATACGAGATAGCAGCTGCGATTAACAACACTTTACTTCATGACACATCTTTTTCCCTTTAGTATCATTATGCGACAACGTAAAATGCACAGCTGTATCAAATGTCACTAAACCAATAAAGGAAGTGCGTGTTTAGCATCCGGGGTTTCATTTTTCCATCACATTCAATACAGATGATTAAAAATGAATGGAGTTCTAAGTGGTTGGTGGTTCAAGTTTCAGGCCAGTGTGTTGATACCCTCACAGCAAACATGCCACCAGCTGTATCGATGTTGGAAGTCGTGTTTATAATCGCATGCCATATAAAAACACCTCAAACTGACCTCAAACGCAAAGAAACACTGCAGATAAAAAAAAAAAACGTGTATGATAAAAGCTCTCAAACGCAAATTAAAACTATCGCTTACATTGGGAGTGTTGCTGGGCGTCATTTGCAACACACGATAGGATATGAAAAACGTGCGCTTTTACAAAAGTATCCGAGGACGGCGACGCGTCTCACTAGCGACGCGAGAAAAATCATCGGCAGAAAATTCAGTTTCCGGAATCAAACTGAAAATATGAGATCGATAACGTTTCCAAGGCGTCGTGTCCGAGTGACCGTCGCCCACGCCAGCCCGCGCGACGCCGGCCAGATCCTTGTTCTGATACACACACACAGAGGCACGCACTCACCCAGACAGACAGACGTCCCTCACCCATCGACTCACACACACACACACACACACACACACACACACACACACACACACACACACACACACGTTTATGATGCTCTGTAATAAAGTGTTTAGCACGCTTGGCTCACATTACATTTCCGGATGGAATGTAAAATGATGGACAGTCTCCAGACACCTGTGTCCCCACTTGTGTTCCCACCCAGATGTGAATAGATACCGAGTATCAGTCGAGGGTTGTGTCCTGCCCACCGGGATGATTTTCAAGCACTGCCGAAGGCGATTAACCCAAGCGTAACAGCCTTAACCCTTCAGTCCCTAAACAGTCATAAGCATGTACCTCAGTCCAGGGAGATCCAAAGGTGAATTACACACAAGTACATATGCATGTACGCACACACATACACACTTATACACACATACATAAACACATACAAACACAGGGTACAAGGGTACACACACACACACACACACACACACACACACACACACACACACACACACACACACACACACACACACACACACACACACACACACACACACACAGTTATGAAAGCACGCACATACACAAAAAAAATAAACTATCGCTCTCACTCACACATACGCACACGCATGTACGCTCTCTCTCTCTCTCTCTCTCTCTCTCACACACACACACACACACACACACAGACATCGCTCTCAGTGACGCCCGTACATGTGTCATCACGCAGACACGTGCATACAGGCACCAAAAAACACACCTTTACCCCCCCTCACACACACACACACACACACACACACACACACACACTTAACATAAACACCCCACCACACAAACAAACCCAAACACACATTCCCTTCTCCTCTACACAAACAAACACACCCTTACAAACGCAAACACACCACCACCCTTCGTCCCCTCCCCCACGCACATGACCTCCTGTCCCTCTTGATGAATGACACCCGCGACTGACTATAATAACCACCAAGCAGGCAGAGCTACTTTTACCTCCGCGTTTGGCACACTTTATGGCGACAGGGAGCAGCGAAAGACGGGGAGCGAGAGGCGTCACTTACTTGTGAGGCGAGGGCAGCATGTATGACCACGGAGAGCGCCGGGTGCAGAGTGCCAGGCTTGTCCCGACGCCAAGGCACTCACTGGGTCAGCCTGCCCCGATCCCGCCCACCGCCACCTCTCCACCAATCACCAACTCGCTACGCTTCTCAGGCCACGCCCCTCAACCCGTCTTCCCCATTAAGCAGACAGTGAGGCCAGTTCCCGAGCCCGAATGTGGCCAATAGCTAGCCTGGCGCTGGGTCCCGGCCCGACCTCAAACCACCGTCAACTCGTGGCTCTGAGAGAAGCAACAGTTGTCCTATCTCCTTCCTTTTTCTTTTCCTTTCTTCCTGGTCCTGCCCCCTCACCCCCACTCGCAAATGATCAGGGTTTCGCCTTCCAGCTCGCTCGCTCTTCGTGTCCTCCCTCCCTCCCGCCATGCCTCCCTCCCTCCCTCCTGCCCTCCTGTCCCCCTCCATCCCTCCCTCGGCTGGAGACACAAGCCTATTAGTGAACTTTCGGCCCTCGCACCACCTCTCCACCCTCCCGCCCCTCCAGCGCCGCCGAGCCAATACGTGCAGGTCTCCACAAAGACTTCAGAGGGAACAAGGAAGCGAAACAAAATCACGCAATAAACTAGTTCTCGACCGCGTAGGGAAGCAGGTCCATGACTCGCTGTAATTACTCAGCACTACTCCTTGGCCGTCCAATCGATGCTCTCCTCCCCAAGACCAACCAAAGGGAAGTTCAATTGAGCGAGAGGCGCCGTTCACCGCCTCGCTACTGCCTGCTCCTGCCATTCCAGGCTCGGAAACAGTCGCCAAGGAAGAAGCCAAACCAACAGCCCCTGGACTGGGTCAGGTCGATATTGTATACCCCACCCCCCTCTCTCTCCATCTCTGTTTATATATCTAGATACATAGACAGATATATATAGATCGATACACACACATACAATCGGTATTGTAGCATGGAAGTGATCCCGCCAGAGTGGTGCGCGGGCCTGGTCACTTCTTCCCCGCGACGAAAGAAAACCAATAAGTTTTAACTCATATCTTGTACTGTGCAAGGATGTGTGTGTGTGTGTGTGTGTGTGTGTGTGTGTGTGTGTGTGTGTGCACTATCAGATACGCTCTCGAGTGATTACACGGGCACGCGTTAGCACCCGCACACACACATACACGTAACATACAAACATGTACACACACATACGCTTTTATTATACAAAATTACTTATATAAATATCAATATATTAATTCCTTTCTCGCAATCAGCTCATCTGCGCGAGATTTGAGGATATGTGGGAGTTGTCTCTAATCTAGACCTTGCACAAATGCATCCGTATTGCCGCATCCCGCTAGGCTCTATACTTAGAGACAACAGCCTCCCCGGCCATCCAATCTCCCGCACATATACGGATTGATTCCAACCGCGTCATCAAATTCGAGGCGATGTATGAATGTTGGCCTAACAAAAACAAACTCCCTCTTCTGAGCACACTTTATACGTACATTACTGTGTAGAGGTAGTGTATATGGAGGTATACTAGCAGAGCATAGAGTAGATGTATACACACGCACAACACATTGCCCCTGAGCACTACACTGTACGATTCTATGATAACAAACAGACTACCGCAAGGTCCTGGACGTGGGTAGCGCCGCACAACACCGATAAGGAAGGATAAGGCGATAAGGAAGCAGTATCGCCGCCTCGCCCTCGCCCTCGCCCTCGCCACACACCCGAACGAAAACCGCATTAAATGAAGTCGGATTTGAATCTATCTATCAGTCTATCTATTTCGGAGGGAACGGACAGACAAACATACAGAGACACAGACAAAGATAAACATGCGAACAACAACGAAAACAAATTCACCTCCTTCACAAACACACACACACACACACACACACACACACACACACACACACACATGACAGAGAAAGAGAGAGGCACAGTCTGATAGCAAGTATCTCTTTCTACCCGTGAAAAATAAAGTAACAAAAAATAATGATAATAATGATAACGGGTAAGGTGGAGTGAAGGGCGTGAAGTGCGTCGCCTCTTCCTGACTCCTTCAACTTTTGCTCCTGTTTTAAAGTTGTTTTCGGGCGAGCGAGAAAAATGCGGAAGTTTTTTTCTGGAGGGGGAAAACGAAATCACTCTTTTCTCACTTTATGACAGCTTTGTTCATTAGAGGGTTAAGTTTAGCGATGTGACTCGTGTTAGAACGTAAGAATACATAAATGTCAAGACTCTATACAAGCTTACTTTTTGATAGCCTTTTTTTATTAAAGGGTTAAGTTTAGCGAAGTGACTCGAACTAAAACGTAAGAATACATAAATGTCAAGACTCTGCAAGCTTACTTAATGATAACATTGTTCATTAAAGGTTAATTTACGGAAAGAGACTCAAATTAGAAGATAAGGGTACAAGAATATCACCACTCTACACAAGCTTACTTCAGGGGAGACGATACTACTCTTTCTTTTTCACTTTATAATAGCTTCGTTTATTAGAGGGTTAAGCGAATAAGGACGAGAAAGAATATCATGCTAACCTAACCTAACCTAACCTAACCTAACGTAACCTAACAGGACTCTATACAAGCCGCCAAGCACCCTATTCAAATAACTCGTTTTACTGGAAGAATTGGTTGAGTTAAATTTTCTTATGTTTTGTTTTCCCCTTTGCTGTAGACTGAAACACACTCTTACCGACGTGATTCGTATCAGAACGTAAGAATACAAGAATATCGGAGTTAGCAAGCAGCCAACCACCCTATTCAAATAACTCGTTTTACTTGAAACACATGTTGAGTTTAGCTTTCGTTTTCCTTCCCTTTTGATAGGAAGAAACGCACTAACACATTTACATAGGTTACAACACGCTTTAGAGAGGATGATAAGGGAGGAGGGAGGCAAGACAGAGGTGAAGAAACGAAGAAAACAAAGGGATGGAGGTACTAAAGAGATGATGGTAAGTAAGAAGGGAGGGATAAGTAAACGAGAAAGAAGTTAAAAAAAGGGAGAGATGAAGGAGAGGAAGGATAGATAGAGATGGAGGTATACTAAAGGGATGATGGTAAGCTAGAAGGGATATATAAAGCAAAAAGAAGTAAAAAAAAAAGGGAGAGATGAAGGACGGATGACGAGGAAGGACAGAAGGAAGTACAAGAAGGAGTCCACTCACACTCACCCTCACACACACACACACACACACACACACACACACACACACACACACACACACACACGCGAAGGATTCAACACGTCAATTAACTCGTCTCCTTCCTCTTGTTCACAGCCAGGAGCGTGTATCAGTTTTCATGCCGCCTGCACGATCACCTCATCACCTGATTGCTCCCGACAATACACTATGCTGCACCGATGGGGGAGGAGAGAGAGATAGAGAGGTAGAGAGGAAGGTAGGGAGAGCAATGTTACCAGATGATCGCTCCCAGCATAGCGTATATTTCGGTTTCTGGCCCATGACTTTTGCAAATAAACACCGATAATTAACCATTCCAACGATAACTATGAATAAATCTTGTTATCGGGGCCCAGGAGACGGTTTTGGGACATGAAATCGGTATATATGAGAGCCTGAAGATGGCGGTCTGGCAATGCTGAAAGATAGAGAAAGAAAGAGAGAGAGGGAGGAAGAGATAGAGGTCGGTATTGTTAAACGCTTTCGGCTCTTACATCAAGTATTTCCAAAGCCCAAAAAGGAGATCAGTCGGATTCTTACGAATGTTGTCTTAGGTTCAAGGTACAGAGGAAGGGTCAGACTACCACCAGGGTCATAAAACTATACCCCTGGAAATGCCCCAAACTCCTACGAAAGCCTTGTCAAATATTTGTGTTTCGGCCCTGAGGGGTTTGAAAATAAGACCCAGAGACAGAGATAGAGGTAGAGATAGATAGAAATAGAGATGGGTATTGCTAGAAAGGGAGAGGTAAAGAAAGATAGACAGAGGGAGGTATAGAGAAAGAGATACTGATATAAATAGAAATAAAGAGAAAGAGAAAGATAGGGATAGGTATAGAAAGACAGAGAGAAAGAGAGAAATAAAGGCCGAGATAGAAATAAAGAGAAAGAGAAAGATAGGGATAGATATAGACCGACAGAGAGAGGAAGAGGGAAATACAGGCCGTAAGGTGTAGCAAATCACTCCGTTAATGACACACCTGCTCAGATGACACCCAGCAGGAGGCCGGAGGGGAGGAGGCTGACCGGCCGACCGCCACGCTGAGGTTTCCTGGAACGAGAGAGAAGAAAGTTAATGAAAAATACATCTGGAGCAATGTTTATCTTTATCTATCAACCCATCTATCAACCTATCTATCTGCCAGTCTTCCTGCTCAGTTATCTATCTATTTAACTAACTATACCTATCTATCTGTCTATCTGTACTTAGTTATTAATGTAAGAAAATGCTCCGTATAAGGGTTAGATCAAAATTACTCAAGCTTCGACTCTGTTTGAATTCCTATGTATGTCTTTCCTTGGCTTCATCCTGTATTCTTCTACACTTTACTTAGCATATCACGGTATTACTGAGACATGCGTGAAACAACAGACGATAGACGTATTAGACAACAGACGAAATAGATGAGTCTTCTTAGCGACTGGCGGGAGTGTCTGGTCTAGGGGGAAGCTTTGCATAAGGACACTTCTTGCTTCGGAAAGGCTAATATTACACACCTGAAGAACGCTACACACCTGCGGAACATTACACACCTGCAGAACATTACACACCTGCAGAGCACTACACACCTGCAGAACATTACACACCTGCAGAACATTACACACCTGCAGAGCACTACACACCTGCAGAACATTACACACCTGCAGAACATTACACACCTGCAGAACATTACACACCTAAGGAACCTGGTCAATCATCCCTTCTCGAGCTTCCTTCTTTTCGTGTCTTCCTAAACGTCAAGTGTCTACAGCCCATAATACAACACTTTTTTTTACGGTAAAGACAAAACAAAGACTGAGTATAAAATGATAATCGCCGAACTGCTTGTCCTGTTGAAAGAGACCAGAGGAAGATTACAGGTTATTATCAATTTAGGTTCGAGATGCGTCTTGATTCCCCTCTCTAGAAAAAAAAAAGGTCTGAAGAGTAGGCTTAAATGAGAGTGAAGGCGTCGGTAAAGACACAACAAATACTGAATAAAAAATACTGATCGCTAACCTGCCTGTCCTGTAAAGAGAGACCAGAGGAAGATCACGGGATATTATCAAATTAGGTTCCAGCGTCTGAAGAGAAGGCTTAAATGACAAGTGAAGTGGTGCAAACTGGCTCTCTCTCTCCCTCGAATAAAGAAGCACCGTTAAATAGCAGCACGTCCATCTAAATTCTAAAGTGCGGAAGGTAATGAAGAGTTGCCTCAAGCCTAACGAAACGGTGCCACGGGAAACAAAACCTTCTCGCCTTCAGGGGGTTTCTTTTATCCACCTAGCAGTCAATATAACACAACTCAAATAACAGAGGAGATGAGCACAAAGGGGGTATTTAGAGCGGCAGGTAGGCATCAAACCATCAAGGGGCGGCACGAGGGAATCAATGGGTGGTGACTGGTGAGGCGCCTAGTGACTCGTGTCTCGGCACAGTGCTGCGGTGGCGGTGGCGGAGCGAGGACGTGACACAGCGTTCAGCGTCCTGCACCGTGAGTCTGCCAGGTAACTTCAATGTAGGAAAGATGGAGTCTTCTGATGAGTCGTTGAGCGAGATTTTTTTTACGGGACTCACTTTTCAGTTTTCATATCAGTTCACTGTTGGGAGTTGTTAGATTTTGAACGATGGAGTTAATGAAAAAGAGACCGACCACGAAATTGCCTTTTTCATATATAGAGTATGTGCAGTAGCTATTCGACCACACAGGCTTCCAGAACTTACTTAGTGTATAGAAAGTCTTAAGAGAGTTTGTGAGTATCAAAATGGAAACACACATGCAAATAGTATAAATATTTTGCCTCACGAAAAATTCAAAACGATCCACTTTGAACCTGCCCTCTCCTTGGATCACAGACTCCCGCCGCCACGCCTCCACGCGGCGCCTGGAATACCGTCGACTTTGCCGCTCGGATGCACTGGCAGAATCTTGTATTTTGTGCATTCCATAAAAGCATCGGCTTAGAATATAAGTGAACAAGTTTACTAAATATCTTAAGTTCATCTTCGTTATTTAAATTTTTCATTTCCTACTTTCAATGTCATAATTTCCGAGGGGCGGCGACCTCTCCTCCCAGTCAGTCCCTCCGCATCGCTCCAAAAGAAGTTCGCCTTCGTATCCAATCAGAAGGCCGCGGCAGACGCTGAAAGCCTCGCTGATTGGCTTAGGCGAGGCCAAAGCGAGCTGTTTCCTTATTAAGGTGTTCACAGGAGCCCCGCAGCCCCGCCACCACCGATTGTGTGCCGCTGCATGGGGCGTGCGAGGAAGGGGTCGGGTTTGGAGGTGAACAGTTTGCGACACGCTTTAGATTATACAGGCGCTGTGTCTAATTTTGATCCCTGGAATATTTCACCAGAAGCCAGTTTAGTTATGGGTCACTTTAGTCATTAATACAAAAACGATACTTTTTTTTCTAACATTTTTATTCGATCTAAACTGATAACATTATTTTATTCATACATACTTTACAATTTTAGATTTTCTGATGCGCTGATCTGAGAGATTTACACAAATGCTTATCGACGCACAAAGATGTTGATTACTCTTGAAAGATAATTGCACAACTTTATCTGCATTTTCGTTTCTTCAATGTATCTTATGCTGTGGTCAAACTAGATTAATACGCATCACATCGCTTCTTTTTTCCATCTCCGATTCATATGTTCGAACTTTCGGGCAAGGTGCTCGCCAAATATTTTCCCTCCAACATAACAGAACCAATGAAGACACCTTGAAGACTGGCGTTATTTTCAATGTCAATGCCTCGGCTTCTGCAGCGATAAAGTTACCGTGTCTGTTAACTGAAAATGCATGTCTATATTCTGCACACATACACAGTTAAGAAAAAGAGGGGAGGCGATACAGTAACGGCAACAACCCCTTATTATTACATCAAGGGAGGCAGCTCTAGGGCAAGAAAAAAAAAACATTGCCCCTCTACACTCCCCTCTCCCCGTTCCGCCTGCAAACTTAAGTATATAGTAACACACCATAACGTTGAGTGTCATCGAAGCACCTCGCTCGATGAGTAATTACGAGAGCAAGGCAAACAAACAATTACATGAACTCTTAACATCAAGTAGCTACCACTCGTGACTTTAAAGATGACAGACTTCTCGTTAATATAAAAAAGCTAAGGCGCCTGGAAGCTCACACACACACACAAAAAACGATGAGAATATAACATTAGCAGCATCACAAAGGTCTTGGCTAAAAGCAGGTGCGAAAAAATGAAGGAAGAGGCCTAAGGGTTTGCTGCTTTGAGTGGAAATAGCAACGAGAGACACAGGGAAAGGTCAAAGAATCACAGCGTTGGTAGTCAGTCACGTGTTGCAGCAGGGCGAAGATTTTATATTATGTGTATGATAAAAAAAAAACATCTTATTTCCACCAGAGCAACTTTCAGGCTAACTTCTTTGGAAACACTTCACTACAATGCATAAGCCAACTGATATTTATGCTTTTAATATATTGTCTCGCAGTTTTCGGACCAATATCCTAATCGCTGTTCACTCACGCACATTTTTAAGACACTTATTAATACCAGAGCAACTTTCAGGCTAACTTCTTTGGAAACACTTCACTACAATGCATAAGCCACTGATATTTATGCTTTTAATCTATTGTCTCGCAGTTTTCAGACCAATATCCTAATCGCTCTTCACTCACGCACATTTTTAAGACAGTTATTAACACCACAGCAACTTTCAGGCGAACTTCTTTGAAAACACTTCACTACAGTGCATAAGCCAGCCGATATCAATGATTTTAATCTATTATCTCTCAGTTTTCAGACCAATATCCTAATCGCTGTTCCCCCACGTCGCTCCGCGCGAGTTCGATCTTAAAGTGGATGTGAAATAACCAATTCTCGCCTTCAGTGTGCATAAGGTTCAATTATGTCTTTTAAAACAGTCACCAGATACGATACTGTAGAGTCTTTTTGTGTCTCTTTGTTATTATCGCCTAAATTACCTAACGATGCAGAGTGCGAGAAATCAGAAGAATATTCCTCTCCACAAGCATGGAAACGGACGCACTACCTCTCCGTGAATATCTATCTCTAACTAAAATACCTAACTAAATTACCTAACTTAATTACCAAACTTAATTACCTTACTAAATTACCTGACTAAATTACCTAACTAACTAAATTACCTGACTAAATAACCTAACTAAATTACCTAACTTAATTACCAAACTTAATTACCTTACTAAATTACCTGACTAAATTACCTAACTAACTAAATTACCTGACTAAATAACCTAACTAAATTACCTAACTTAATTACCAAACTTAATTATCTTACTAAATTACCTGACAAAATTACCTAACTAACTAAATTACCTGACTAAATAACCTAACTAAACTACCTAACTTAATTACCAAACTTAATTAACTTACTAAATTACCTGACAAAATTACCTAACTAACTAAATTACCTGACTAAATAACCTAACTAAATTACCTAACTTAATTACCAAACTTAATTATCTTACTAAATTACCTGACAAAATTACCTAACTAACTAAATTACCTGACTAAATAACCTAACAAAATTACCTAACGATTCAGAGTGGGAGAAAAACAGGAGAATATTACCCTCCAGAAGCAAGCGTGAGAACGGAAGCACAATACCTCTCCATGAATATCTATCTCTACCGTCACACTCAATTCCTGTTAGGGGAGACATCACGTAACCAATCCTCCTAGACATGCGATGGACATAAAAAGACTACGAGGCGTGAATACTGGAGGAAACCTTATAACCTCTCTTTTGGCTACTCTTTACTTTTTACTACTGTAGGAGCGGCGAGTATCGGACTTTCTTTTTGGACTCTTTTGTTGCCCTTGAGCCGCACCCTTTGATGTAAAAAAAAAGCCAAAATGAGTAAGTAGGAGTGACAAGACACCTATACCTCGCCATACCAAAGTGACCTCTCTTCTTGCCACTCTTTACTATTCTCTTTTATAGGAGCGGTGATTATCAGGCTTTTTTTGTTGTTGTTTATTCCATTTTTGCCCTTTGGTTGCTTCCTTCCTTTGCTGTAAAAATTAACGAAGGGTCTGATATATGTCTGAAGAAGTTTGCTAACGGTAAGGCAAGCAGGCTCAAAACATAATACCCTTAACAATTGCACACTAAGTAATATAAATCCATGTCACTCCAGCTGAAGAAATATTACCATCGAGAAATTAAGCATTCAAAGTGTAGGAAAAAAATAATACCCTCAAGCACTACTCTCTAAGCACTATTCTTCAGTACCCCTTAAATATTACCATCGAGAAATTAAGCATTCGTTGTGTAGGAAAAAAATAATACCCTCAAGCACTACTCTCTAAGCACTATTCTTCAGTACCCCTTAAATATTACCATCGAGAAATTAAGCATTCAAAGTGTAGGAAAAAAATAATACCCTCAATCACTACTCTCTAAGCACTATTCTTCAGTACCCCTTAAATATTACCATCGAGAAATTAAGCATTCGTTGTGTAGGAAAAATATAATACCCTCAAGCACTACTCTCTATGCACTATTCTTCAGTACCCCTTTAATCCTCACGTCCTTTCCATATCCTTTCCTTCCATTAAATTTTGCTGTCCCGTTCTTCTCTCGCTCTGTTTTCCTTCCTCTTCCACGCTTGCTGTTCTCCTCTCCTTCTCTCCGTTGCATGTTGCCACTCTCGTCCTTATAGGTATAGTAATGAAATACGTCCCTGCATCTGAGGAAAGGGTCTTGGGTGTGTTTGTGGAGTCTATTCCTCTTGTACAGACACCATAATGGAAGATGGTAAGACAGGCGAACCTTTTCAATCCATTCATTTATTTTTCTCTTTCTCACGGTCATGGAGAGAATTATATTATTGACCTTGGCTACTAAATCATTTGTTCCTTTCTTGTGTCGCTTTAATGCGAGAGATTTATCGGTTTTTATATCCTTCTAAATGTCTGAATGTCTTCCTAAGTGTTTTCTAAATGTTCATCGTGAATGCGTTTGAGTCATTACACCTTTGAACTCCATACCCATTATTCTTCTTTAATGACACACACACACACATACACACACACACACACACTGGGATGACACACGTTACCGCTCAATAAGTGATGATAAGAGAGGGGGAGGTAGGCAGTCAGGCATATCAAGGAAGGATGGGTCACTGTGTACCTCCCTAACTTCGCCCCTCACGAACCCCTTCCCTTCGCACCGTCAGTATGGAGTAACAGAAATGCAACCCTGTATTTTGCCCCCCACCTACGAAGATATAGTAACCCCCACATCTCGAAGACATAGTAACAGAAACATGACCCAATACTTCGCCCCCCTTGACACCTTGAGCAACACAACCCCTTTTTTCACCCCCCACTCCACTCCCCCCCCCCCCCTCTGTTCCGGCCACACCTCGAAGATATAGTAACAAACACAACCAATGACTTCGCCCCCCACCCCCCATCTTCCCTTCGCACCTTGAGGATATAGTAACGGGAACACAACCAGTTTTTGTTTTTGTTTTTAATCAAGGGTATAGTAAGAACAGGAAGAGGGTTAGTGCTCATCCCTCCTCCCAAAGTCATGATTAAATGCCGAATCGTTGTGTTGCATTTCCTCTTTATCAACCCTCCTCCCAGAGTCATAATTAAAATGCTGAATCGCTTTTTTTTTCCTCTTTCTAACACGCAAGCAAAAAGGAAGAACGCAATAACTTTTAAAATAATCCTTCAAGACTATACTGTTTAAACCAATAGAACCTTAAATAAAAGAACTCATGGTTATAACGCCTCCTGAGCATATAAACAACGATATAGAAAAGAAAAAAAATCCTCCCGAAATTGACCTCTCTTTGGGCCACTCACGTATACTACTCGTTTTTATATATAGGAACAGTGATTAGCGGGTTATTCTTTTTCCTCTCATTTATATTTTCCCCTTGAGATATTTCCTTAACACATTACTACACGAGGCAGCCAACTATGCAAAGAACACAATGAATGGATGGACACACACAATTACCAAATACGGTTACGCAGATGAAAGACGTAACCGCACCATGACGACACACTAATTGCCTCCCTGTACCGGCTTATTGACTGATTCATTGACTAGCTCGTTCTTTTCTATAGGGCAGGAGTGTATACGGCTACGGGGGGGGGGGGGGGGGGGCGGTGAGAACGTTAACACCAGCTACCTACATACAGACACCCACAACGCCCTCACTGGATAGCCCTATGCAAAAGTAATTAATGACTGGGGTTTTCGTAACGGCATATAGGCGCTGAGACTCCCTACTCCTACTACCATGAGGCTATTGCTGATGTGGCTGATGACGATGACTCTCCTGCTGTTGTTGCTGGTGATGTTTTGGGGTGAGTTACCATGAAGCGTGAGACTCGGATTTGGTTGCACTCCACAGCACCCACATCGTAGCGCACACACACACTCGCACACACACACACACACACACACACACACACACACACACACACACACACGACACTGACCTCTCTTTTGGCCACTCTACTAAACTCTCTTTTTTTATATATATATATTAACAGTGATTAGCAGTATTTTTTCTTTTCCTTTTTTTTTTTTTTTTTGCCCTTGAGCTGCTTTCTTTACTGTACACACACACACACACACACACACACACACACACACACACACACACACACACACACACACACACACACACATTAAGGTCTACAGTGCTTAAGAACACATTTTCTTTGTATTTCTGAACACATAAGTACATAAGTATGATGCATGGCTTGCGTGTGCTTTACCGAACACACGCACACCATATCAACGAATAAGCTAAGAGGTTGCAAATGGATAAGTCTTTGTTCTCGTTTAGTAATCACAAGACGCCCATGCACCACCACGCCACGCTCCTGTCAAACGAATCTCACTACCATCATGTGTTTATGTATTGATTGATCTAAATAAAGGGAACAGATTGCTGGGAGCGCCTGGAAACACACCTAACAGCAGCCCCTAGACGTAAATAAACACCGATGGCCTTGAGAATACGTTTTTGAGACGTTTTATACTACCATTATCTTTTGCATGTATTGATTGATCTAAATGAAGGAAACAGATTGCTGGGAGCGCATGGAAACACACCCAATAGCAGCCCCAAGACGTAAACACCGATGGCCTTGAGAATACGTTTTTGAGACGTTTTATAGTGCCATTATTTTTTTGCATGTATTGATTGATCTAAATGAAGGGAACAGATTGCTGGGAGCGCATGGAAACACACCCAACAGTAGCCCCAAGACGTAAATATAAAAAAAAGCTTTGAGGATGCATTTCTGTGACGTCTTATACTTTCCATTATTTCTTTTTTGTATTGACTGATCCAAATGAAAGGAACAGATTGGAAGCTTCAGCCTGCAAGTATAGCCAACAGCAGCCCTTAACCCGGTAGCTGTGGGGATCATGCTTCTTAATTAAAGGCCCCTCAAAGCGAATTAATGAGAAAAAAATTATCACTTACACACACCATTTCATAATATATATCAATGCATTTGTGATCAGTTTATGCATCATCTATTTTGGGGGGTCTTTATCATTACAAAAATTTGGCCCGTCGCTGCTACACGGTAAAGCCACAAATTTGTCCCGTCGCTGCTACACGGTAAAGCCACAAATTTGGCCCGTCGCTGCTAATTTGGCCCGTCGCTCCCGTCGCTGCTACACGGTAAAGACACAAATTTGGCCCGTCGCTGCTACACGGTAAAGACACAAATTTGGCCCGTCGCTGCTACCGGGTTAAACGGGAAAATATACACCGACTGGCTCTGAGAATGTTGTGACGTTATATACTGTCACTGTTTTTTTTTTAATGTATTGGTTGATATAACTGAAGGGAACAACAGATTAGGAGCGCCTGCAATCACCCAACAGCCGCCTCTAAGCGTAAATAAACACCGAACTGGCTCTGAGGATGCGATTTTGTGACGTTTTCTACTTTCCATCTCATTCCGGGACGTCAGAAGGCCGGGTGGTGGAGGGCGTGTTAGTGCTGAGGTTTCAAGAGGACGGCGTGGCCATCCCCGACTCCGTGGCCATGTACGAAGGACCGCTACCTCGTGACCGGGGTCTCTTCTCCCTCACCCTCTGCGCCAGGTTCCAGATTTTCTTCCTCCACACCCGCTCCGTCTTCTTCCAGCTGCATGACACCCAACTCAAGCTGGAGAATATGCTGCTGGGAGGTGCGTGTGTGTGGAGGGGGTGGGGGGTTGTATGTCGGGGGGGGAGGGGGAGGGGGGGATTGCGTATATGTCAGAGGGAGCAGGGTTGCGTATATGTGTGTGGGGGGGGAGGTTGTATGTCAGGGGGGGGGGGGGTATGTCGGGAGAGGTTGTATGTCGAGGGGGAGGGGTTGTGGGTAGGACTGTGCGGGGGACTGTGTGTGTGTGTTTGAGAGAGAGAGAGAGAGAGAGAGAGAGAGAGAGAGAGAGAGAGAGAGAGAGAGAGAGAGAGAGAGAGAGAGAGAGAGAGAGAGAGAGAGAGAGAGAGAGAGAGAGAGAGAGAGAGAGAGAGAGAGAGAGAGAGAGAGAGAGAGAGAGAGAGAGAGAATTCAAATCTCTACATTATTAATAGAAGAGTTGAGGCAGATCGAATCAAGACCAAACAGCTAACAGTGACATTCTTGGCGAGTTATTTACTAAGAATCCGCGTATTTCCTTAACCACCGTAAAGGGAATGTAACTTGAAACCACTTCACAACAACCGTCAACGCAGCCTACATAAGTGATTCACAGAGGGGGGAAGGGAGGCGATCTTCTTATACTCAACACGCGCAGGACCTCGATTCGGCACATACACGACACCAAGACCTCAAATTTATCAAGTCAAAGGATAAAGGTCAGAGAAAGTCGACGTTTTATGGCGCCTAATCTCGTTGGTAGCATCCAGCCGTGTCTCGCTTAGGAAGTCACGAAGCACAGCACCACCGCTCTTGGCCTCTCTTCTATACGCCCGAGTGTTGTTCCTGTCACACGAACTCCAAATATTTCTCCCAAACGCTCACACGGGAATCAGCAGGAGAGAGACTTCGATTATTTACACACTTACGATTTATAGGCAACTCCGATTTCACGTTAGAGGCCTAGTGGATGGCAGAGGAAGGAAGGAGGAAGAAAAAGAGGAGGAGGAGGAGGTGAAGATGGTAAAGAAGGGAAGAATTAAATGAAGATAGATGCAGAAGTGGAATGGGAAAGAAAGAAGATGGAAATGTAGGCAGAGAAGAAAGTGAAAAAGGAAGAGGGAAGAAGGGAATGAAGGCAGATGGAGAAGTCGTAAGGGAAAGGAAGAAGAAAGAAACGGAGGCGGAGGAGGTGAAAAAGAGGGAAGAAGGGAAAGCGTCTGAGGGTAGATGCATTAGCAGAAATAAAAATGAGGAGTTGAGTAGGAAGCATGGACGACGAGGCATTACGGAAATACGAAAGGAGGAAGAAGAGAGGGGAAAGTAGGTGAGAGAGAAGAGGGAAGAGGGAAAGAAAAGGAGGAGAAAGAGGATTAGTAGTCGAGGTGCGTGCGTGCCTTAAGTATTGGATATCTGTGTTCCGCCCCAGTAATGGCGTGTAGAGCGGGTCTTGGAATGCAATGTAATGCTGTATTTATATCGCCAGTGGTCCTCTATTGACAGACTACCCAAACCGAGTGTTGTTACGCTTGTGTGTGTAATTCACCATTCACAAGCTGGACTCGTCATCGCCAGCAAGTCCCTTCCCGATTTGAGCAAATATCATCATAGTCGATTTCTGAGTATACTACTGGGACCTTCAGACACAAATACCCCATTACCCTTGCCTGGCAGCGCAGAGCTTTAACCACTGAGCTATCGGAACGGTGTGTGTGTGTGTGTGTGTGTGTGTGTGTGTGTGTGTGTGTGTGTGTGTGTGTGTGTGTGTGTGTGTGTGTGTGTGTGTGTGTGTGTGTGTGTGGTGGGGGGGGAGGGGGAAAAGGTAAAACGTGGTCAAGTTACTACAAAGACGTGTAAGAGGAGACAGGTCGGTTTTTAGCACTCCGATTTAAGAATATCACAAAGGCAATAAAATCAAGCTGAATTAGACACGCAAACTGACTTTCAACCTTCAGACGGTGCACGAAAAAGGGGAAAAATGTCCTTGGGAGGGTTAGTGTGTGTGTGTGTGTGTGTGTGTGTGTGTGTGTGTGTGTGTGTGTGTGTGTGTGTGTGTGTGTGTCAATCCTTCCCCCCCTCCCCCCGACAGAGGTGCTGGTGGAGAGGGTGCGATTCGTCATGAACAACGCGTGGAACTACCAGCTGCTGAAGAAGGAGCTGTGGGCGTTCAGGTGAGGCCCCCCATACTCCCCTTGGCTCGGCTTACAGATCACGCCCTTGCACTTCCCGGATTCCACAACCTAAGAAAACACAGTCATCCCACTTGAACTTGACCTCTCTTTGGCCACTCTTCCCTACTTCTTTACATGGGCAGTGCTTAGCGGACAATTTTTGTTTTCATATTTTTTTACTGCTTACTAAAACTTTCGGTTCTAATTCTGAAGCAAACTCGCGCATGACGTTATAGAGACAGAGACAAACACAAGCTGACATAGACACAGATATAGAGGCAAGCACATATAGACTGGCACGGACATAGCTAGACAGAGAGACACAAATACAAATATAGATAAAGACATAGACAGATAGTAATTGACTGATTCGCTGATAATTATTTGATGTACTGCCTACTTAATCATATAGGTGACTGACTGGGTGATAGATAATACAGTTTAGTAAGCAAAGGGAGTAAAATTATAGAGTACAGATTTATAAAAAGTAAGGAGAGGCATGTATTTTTTTGTACACTAAAGGAAGCAGCTCTGGGACTCACACACACACAAAAAAAAATAAGAGAAAAAAAGCCCCCTAATCACTGCCCCTATAAAAATTAAAAGAAGAGTTCTCAAGAGTGCCCAAAAGAGAGGTTAATAAGTATAAGTAAAATCATCATATATCTAATTTTCTGGGACTCACACGACCGTACCTTATTCACCTAACACATTTCCTACCACCAAACACGTCCCTTCACAGCCATGTAACGGGACTATAACCGTAACCCCTCATCATGTCACTCGCCACCTATGATTATTCACCACTCCCATCTAATATAAATACCTCCGTAACTTTCCTTGTCATGAAATAATACCGTACACACTCGCCTCGGCAACCATATATAGAGACTGTCCTACTTACTAACCAGTCATACTAGGAGCGTCTTGCCTTTCGTGACCCTCAGTACTGATATTCAAAAGCCAGTGACCACAGCCATAGGATTTATGATAGTTTTATTATAGTTTAGGGTTGACTTAGTGCTTACGTTGCGGTCATATATGTTGGATGGTTTTCACTATATCTATGTCATCGTCTCGTCTCCTCTGAACCTTCTCATGCGTCCAGTAGGTTTTGGTTTTACATGTTAGTTGTTTTTCACGAGTATTGTATGATTGCTTCCTCTCCTTCAACCTTGAGTTAGCAGATTATCGTACTCAGCGCATTGTGATTTGTTTTTTTACCCATAGCTATCACAATAAGCATCAATAATTATAGGTTTGAATAATAATTAACTCAATATCGTAGTTTGTGCGTGTGCGACAATTTTGGCTCTGGAAAGTTTATAAATATGATGTTCTGAGTACGAGAATCCGGCCATGTAGCTTCAACCTTATCATGCTTTAATAACCTTTTAATTTCTTCCCCTCTAGCATTGTCACCTTAGCGTGCCTGCGTTTTCGTGTCTCTCCTTAGGTCGCTTTACCTCACACATCCAAGGTAGTCGATAGTGCAAGTTATTTAGAAAGTCACTAACCCCTTCTTCTACAGCGCTACATTGACCCTTTTAGCATAACACCGATCATCTAAATAAAAAAGAAAGCTCACAGCAGTTGTTTCGAGGCGAAGGAGTGAGTCCAAATAGCATTGTTTCTTGACTTTGCGTCGTGCACACAAATAAAGTTCTCATGTACCTTGTGAGAGTCACGCAATCTCCCTTAGCCCAACATCTTATTGTCCCGGAATGGCTTAAGTGGCTGGCGAAGTATTCTGAATTATGTAGTTACTCAGAGGATCAGCTACTCAAACTTTTCACCCACAACGCATGAAAGTATAGTGTCGTGTGGATAACATTGCGGGAAAACCCTCAGATTATTTTTCTTTATCACACTTGTCAGGGATGATATATATAAAACGTTCCTCAACTTGTGCTGCAATGCCTCAATATTCGGAAACCAGGTCCCAAGTCACGTGAGGACATAAGGCAATATATCAATTAAGCATGAGCACACAGAGGTACTTATCTGAAGTTCGGTAAGCTACGAGGAGAAATGTGTAGTCAAATAGTTTGTGAACAATTTGTAACAGCGTTAAGTCAGTTGGACGGCGGATAATGCATGTATTTGCTTACTCATAAATCTCATAACTTTCGTCCTGGACCTCTCCGTTGTTCCAAGATGGCACCACCTGTGCTTCACCTACGACCACCCCAAGAACCTGATCAGCACCTTCCTGGACGGGGAGCTGAACAACGTGCAGGACTTCGTATTGAAGAGTCCCGTCTACGGCAACTGGGCGCGGCTCGGACAGAACTTTGAGCCGCGGAACAGCTTCAGCGGAGATCTTACGCAGGTGAGATCGGGGCCACTTTGAACTAGAGAAGACGCAAGACACAAAATACTGCTTCCACGCTTCATACCTTAACGGAATCAAATAATGCATTTCAGTACAGTATTAGCGTGTTCCAAGGTTTTGCAGGATTTAATATGGTGATTCAAACTGAGTGACTGTCTGGCTTTTTATTATTTGACGGCTGTGGGATATGATTCCCTCACCACAGATTGCTTCCTTAGCGGTAGATTGTAGAGTGAATTGAGGCCAACTGCAACTATTCTTTTTGAGCGATTGTTTGCATTCATGTAAAAATCAATACGAGGTTGAGTAACGGATGACAGAGGACCATTTTTGACCAGGTAAACGTGTGGGATCGAGTGTTGGGCGACGACGAGATTCAAGACTTTGCAAACTGTAAGACGGACCCACAAGGCAGCTACATCTCGTGGGAGGCGGGCTGGAGCTTGAAAACTGTCTCTTCCTACAACCTGACCCTAGCGGAGTTCTGCCAACAAAAAACGGGCACGTCATACTTCTGGTTCCCGGCGGTGCGTGTCAAGACGGCCCACTATATATGCGAGGCGCTGGGGTCACAGCTGCCCTGGGCCACCTCCCTCGAAGACATCCACAATCTCCAGAACATATCAGCCGTCACCCACCCAAACCACGACAACTGTCACTACAACTTCTGGACGTCAGCCACCGACGAGCCTGAGGAGGATGTCTGGAGGCGGAGCGACGGCAAAATCTTGACAGACATCTTCTGGGCGCCGTATGAACCAAATGGTCTGCGCTATGAAAACTGCGCAGCGGTCAGCCGCTATGGGATCGCCGACATTAGCTGTGAGATGCAATCACGCTGTGCTGTGTGTACCTTCAAGAAACAGCTTAGGTTTTCTCTCTTTGGCATCTGTGAACAGGAGCTCCGCAATGTATATTTCGTTGCCTACCAGCGGTCCATCGGTAACGTGGTATTCATTGGCTACGGTAGATACCATATCCGTATAGAGGGCAACACGTGGGTGTGGGTGGACGTGGTGAATAACGTCACGATGGCCCGCATGGAGGAGGCCGACCCTTACTTTCCAATGGGACTCAGGTGGTGGAGTCTCGAGGCGCCTGTCTGTGACCAGAAGATTGGCAGACGAAGGCTGACGCTCTCCCCGTGCCCTAGAGGTCACTTCACCTGCAACGACGCTACCTGTATACCCATCCATTACCGTTGTGACCTCAAGTACGACTGTCGTGACAACAGCGATGAGTGGGACTGCAAACGAATCTCTTTCCCGAATGTAAGTACTAAGTCGCGCGTACAAGTGACACTTAACAAACACATGCACACAAGAAAAGCCGACAGTACGGGAATCATTTCATCATGCGGTACTTTATTTCAGGACTACCAATCTCACCTCCCTCCTCGCCTAAGCGGAGATGAAGACCGCAGTCTGCCCATTACTCTAGACGTCATCATGGAGACAATCGCCGTCCAGACCATCGAGATGACTATGGAGGTCGCATACGAGATCGCGATGACGTGGATTGACAACCGACTCAACTATCTCAACCTGAAGGCCAACAACAGCCTCAATAAGCTGGACATAGACGCGGTGCGGAAGCTGTGGATCCCGCAGGTCAACTTCATCAACACAGACAACATTCACCGCACGCGCATTGACGAGGATGTAGTCATGTTCATCCATCGCAGCGTGAACAAGTTTTACATGGACCCAGCTGCCCCGGCCGAGGGTACGTATGACTGTATCCGATCAGTCAACATCTTTAAGTGTAAACATGGTCCTCACGACACTTTCACACCGCTGTAGTAAGCACTGTTCAGGGAAGACTCACTAGGGCGGACTGTCATACCACCCAACCTTATGTATACACCGTGTGCTTGATTGCAGTGGAGGTGTACAGCGGCAAGGACAACACGCTCACCATCAGGAGGAAATACGGCACCGTGTATAAGTGTAACTTCGACCTGAACCTGTACCCGTTCGACGCCCAGCAGTGTGAGATGCACCTCCGGATCACCTCGGAGCTCAAGTCCTTCCTCATCTTCGAACCGAACAACTCCACCGTCCAGTACCTCTCCAACCCCTTCCTTATAGAGTACGAGGTTAGTGAGCTTGTTAGGTATTGTCGGCGTTGGTGCTGTGGAATTTATTGTATGGATTATATTAGTTTTAGCAGGAGCAGACTCTCCATAGCCAATAGGTAACTGCTTAAAATATGAGAAGGGTATCATGAACCTGAGTGCTAATGTCAATACAGGTGGGTCAAGTCAGGCTAGAACACGACAACAGCGGCCAGTTCAGCGAGGCCCGTGTGATTGTCCCCCTGACGCGGCGCTACGGTTACGCCATCCTCACCATCTACACGCCCACCCTCGTCCTCCTCGTCGTCAGCTACACCACGCTCTTCTTCAGGACGCTCATCTTTGACGTGCGCATGATGTCAGCCCTCACCGTACAGCTGGTCATCGCTACGCTATTCTCGCAGGTTAAAAAGTTGCTCTGTCTAATACTAACGCGAAGAACGTTTATCCTATAGTCTGTTCACGTTGACATTTGAAATAAGCTCCGCCCACTCCAGCCCAGACGTCACCAATAAGATTCCTCCTCTCCCAGCAACCATCAATCACATATGAGACAGAAACGGAATAATAGGTATGAGATGCTTGTGAAGTGAACGATAATATAAATAAGAAACGGGGAGAGATTCATTTCCGAGGCTAATGTGAAAAATATATCGGAGTCCTAATCAGGTCATCTCGTGTTCTTTGATAAGTTACGTATATAGTTTTATCTTCTAAGTGTCAGCGTCACTCCATAAGACATGTTATTTCAAGACGGTGGACATTTAGCTCATATTCCTTGACGTTGAGCAAAGACTTTTTTATCTTCTAGGTGTCTGCGTCACTCCATAAGACATCCTACTTCAAGACGGTGGACATTTAGCTCATATTCCTTGACGTTGAGCAGACATCCTACTTCAAGACGGTGGACATTTGGCTCATATTCTTTAACGTTGCGCAAAGATTTTTTTTCTTCTAGGTGTTTGCGTCACTCCCTAAGACATCCTACTTCAAGACGGTGGACATTTGGCTCATATTCTTTAACGTTACGCAAAGATTTTTTTTCTTCTAGGTGTTTGCGTCACTCCCTAAGACATCCTACTTCAAGACGGTGGACATTTGGCTCATATTCTTTAACGTTGCGCAAAGATTTTTTTTCTTCTAGGTGTTTGCGTCATTCCATAAGACATCCTACTTCAAGACGGTGGACATTTGGCTCATATTCTTTAACGTTACGCATTTTTTTTTTATCTTGTAGGTGTCGGCGTCACTCCCCAAGACATCCTACTTCAAGATGGTGGACATTTGGCTCATATTCTGCATCGGCATCACGTTCCTCGTCATCATCTATCACGCCCTCGTCGACAGCGTGGCCAACACCGACTCCAGCGACCCCCAGCAGAACGGCGGCATGCCCAAGGTGTGGTACGTGCGCCCCGCCGAGATGCCCGAGAAGCTGAAGGGGCCGCCCGTCCACTGGATCACCGCGCACAGACTGGTCCTCTTCACCAAGATCACGACCCCGCTGGTTTTTGCTATATTCAATCTCGGCTACTGGGGCTACATATTCTCTAATAAAATTTCTGGTTATTAATGTTCGAGTGGATTTATTGTACGTGCTGTAATATGACTCCCAATAAAAGCAATAATGAATGACACGTGAATTATTGTATTATTTATTAAGTAAGTGTTGCAAAGGATATTTTCGCTAATGTGAGCATAATGTGTGATAAGTTGAACCCTCTAGAACGGTTTTGGCGATAGCTTACTAATTTAGCGGTGATAAGTTAACTGTCCTTATTGGCGATAGGGTACGTTTTTGCGGCGATAGGATATTGGTCTCTCATTTCAACTATCCCCAGCGGCCGAAAAGGAGATCAGTCGGGTTCTAATGTGTGTGTTTTTCAGGTTCATGGCACAGAAGCAAGATCAAACTACCACCAGGGCCATCAAACTACCCTTGGAAATGCCTGAAACTCCTACGAAAATCGTCAAATATGAGCTTGAGCTATGGCCCGTTATCCGTTAGGTCAATGTGGGCTTTTTTTTTAAGATCCGAAGGGGCAAGATAGCCAACCTACTCCGCAGTTTCTTATCGCTACTACATACACAACACAGCGTAGGTCTCCACAGCAATTTCTGTACGATTATCTCACTCTACTGCTCTCATAGTCATTATCTTGCGAATGAGACTATATCCACGTGTAAATAAACCATCCTTCACCTAGAAATTAATAGTCTTGTCTCTGATATGAACTGGTGAGAGGTCTGTGATAAACAACGTGTAAATAAAGCATCCTATACCGAGAAATGAATAGTCTTGTCTCTGATATGAATTACTGAGAGGTCTAATAAACAACTCCACCACCGTAGACTTTGACCTAACTCTGCCACCACGCCTGTCCTACCAACCTGAATGCCGCCGCTGCCGTGTCCTGTGGCTGCCTCCCGGGACTTCCAACACCACCGCTGCCTTGGACACGCTCATCACTTCTCTCACTACTGACGACGCTAGATTATCACTGCCACGTACGGCCTTCGCGGGACCGGTGTGGCGTCAAGTCTCATGCCCCTGATTTGGCTTGTCCGAGCTTTGTTTACGTACACAGGATGGATAAATTTCGACGCGGTACCGTGTCTTTTGTTGACTGCTTGTCGGGATCTGTCCCACCCAAGTTTATCTGTATATATTTAAAAAGTAAATGATGACGTATGTATGTATATAACTAGGATATCAACAATCACCCTTCTTCTTTTGACCTGATTCGCCTTCCATCGCTTTTTAGGTCCTTGGTACTTCTTTACACTTACATACAGATCAGGATAGGACAAACTAAATCACGGGGACGACTTAACACCACACCGGCAACGCCACCCCCGATCCTCCACTCACCGTGACAGCAACACTACTGTGGCCTGTGGTACTGAGCAAACCCCAGGAGTGAAACACGATTCGGTGGTACGGCTCGGTTTGTGAGCGAAGCATCATTAAGAAACTACATTGTCAACCATTTGCGTTAACCTGACGCGTATCATATTAGCTGCAACGTTTGATGATAAGATAAGGATTTTAATGGTATATTGATTTCTTGGTGGAAGGGGCTGCTTAATTTCATACTGATTCAACACCCTGGAGTAAGGTTATGGATATTTATTTCAATCCAGATACAAAACAATTACATGTAAACCAGAATCTTTGCCTATTCTATGATAATAATGTTCTTCCCTGCAAAAGCCTACAAACACTCCTGTATCAGTTAGAAGCAGCACAAAAATACACAAGTTTAAGTGGGAAAGAAGACCTTCACAGAAAACGACTAAAACCAATAATAATGTGCAAAGAGATGCACAACTGTTATAACACAATGCCACACTAGGGCGTTTGTGTTTCAATATATCACAATCAAATATCCTCAGTGAGTCATTACCAGTCAAAAAATATAAGCTATGTAAAAAAAAAATTAGCTCTGCCCCACAATGCTGAGTAGTACATCAAATATGCACCAACAACGATGCAAATTTACATAACAGTTAATCACAAGACCAGGAACTATACAAGGCTGAGAAAGTGAAGGCAATAGTTCACTCAGCAGGCACACCACAAGACTTCCTTCACAATGTAACAAAAAATTATTAAAACTTTGTCATTTGCAACATTTAGTTCTAGCACAAAGATCCTTGAAATAAGATCACGTGGATGGTGATATCAAATTACACCCCATATAAAAGTAGGATTTTTAACTGTGCTGAGGGACCACCTATGAACATTGCACTAAGACAACCCAGTGAGCAGCATCAGGAGCCTCAGCCTTGCCCTGCAATGGACTGAGGCATTGGGTCCATTCCCAAAAAGGCACTGCTATCACCACAGACTTAGTATGCTCCCGCAAGTCACTGGTATCTCCATGCACTCGTCTGCCTTTTGTAATGGCCCCCAGATGCTGATAAAGACTCCAAAAGGCCATTATTAATCCCTTTGACTTGACGCTAGCATGTCTGCCCTCCCGTCTTGGGGGCCCGGGTTCATGTCCCAGGGGGAATGTTTGGAAAAAGATTTATCCTCCTGAACAGATCAATTTCTCATGTGCTCTGAGAAGTGGAAAAAATTCCACGACACTCCCCTGTACCTACTGAAACATAATAGTTTAGCTAACATTATTACAACACTAAACAATGACAAGTCTGTAAGTTATCAAAATATATTAGTTTCTTGTTGGATTTTGAATGATCAACAAAACCTGATTTTGAATTATTCACTCACAGCATAGAAAAGGCACTAACATGGACTTTTTCCTCATCACCTTCGTCCCTTTGCCAACTCTCACATCTTCAGGAAGAGGAGTGGAGAGCAAAGTTAAGCAAATTTTAACTATGTACTCTTAACACGGTTCCACACCAGCCAGAGGTGTGGAAGTATTGTCACACAGACGGTCGACTTCTGTGCACGAGCCTCACTGCTGAAGGGATTTATAAGTCACTCTGGCCCGGACCTGCAACTAGAGGGAAAGACAATATTAAGCAAACCACATCTCATTAAGTTGACTATACTTATAACCTAAATAAAGACAGGATAAACTAAACCCATATTCTTGTGCACTGAGCATGCAGCTACTGTAACATTGCACTAGGCAGATGCAATATCATCTTCCAACAAACATCACTAGTACACCCTGAAGCATGCTGACTGTATCAACACAAAAAATAACACTTGTCTACACTACAGAAACACTTACCCGAACAAAATCCTCAACACCACCACAAGCAAGCCAAATGGAAGACAACACTAGGATGGGTCAGCAGAGGAGGGGGTGGTGAGGACCGGAAGGGTGCTGGTGCTACAGAGGGTGTGGAGGTGGAGGGTGCAATGTGTCTTCATGGTTGGAGTAATATATGGACTGCTTTTCAGGGGAGGGGGAGCATGAGGGTAAACTGAACGGTAAAACACGGAGAACAAGAATCTCAGATAAAATTATGTATCTTTTTATGTATCAAGACAGACAGTGCAAATGGTGTACAACTCCCTGATGGCTCTTTCTTAGGAGACGGAAGCAAGACTACATGCCAGAGTCACATCAGACACGGGTATAGCCTAAGACGATTAGTTTCTAACGGCTACAGAGAAAAACAATTTCCTCTTTCTCTAATCTTAAAAAACTTGACAAATACATGACCACCCATGCCACCTCTGCAAGCAAAACCCTCTTGAAGCACCGTCGCAGTATGAAGCTAATGACAGGATGCTCACAATACATTTAACCCGGTAGCTGCGGGGATCATGTTTCTTAAAGGCCCCTCTAAGCGAGAAAAATGAGAGAAAATCATCACTCATGCAAACTATTTCATAATATATATCAATGCATTTGTGATCAGTTTATGCATCATCTATTTTTGGGGGGTTATATCATGGCAAAAATTTGCCCCGTCGCTGGCACACGGTAAAGCCACAAATTTGGCCCGTCGCTGCTACCAGGTTAAGCATTTTATAACACCATCAAATTTCCTGAGATATAAATCTATGTTTGTGCTGTTCACTATTCTGATTCAAGTAGATGTGGCTGAGCTGAAGGTGCACTAACAACTATATCCTAACTATTATGAGATGGCTTTCATAGATATTTAAGTATCAACAAGATTTTGTTTCAAGAAAATGACTTTACTCAAAGAAAACAATATGAGTAAATTTAGACAAGAAAATGAAAATGTACATAATCAAAATGTTGATAAAAAATAAGATCAAATAAAAATTAGACATTGGAATGGTGAATGTGTGTTGTGTGTGTGTGTGTGTGTGTGTGTGTGTGTGTGTGTGTGTGTGTGTGTGTGTGTGTGTGGTTATGCTAGACCAAGTGAGTACAATGTAACTAAAAATCTAAGAAACCAAATTAACCATCTTGTAATTTTGTGTCAAGTGTAACATTCTTTTTTGGTAAAGGCAATATTCCTTCACATTATATCTCCTGATGGTGGCGAGAGGGACACATCTCAGATAAGCTCATATGGTGCACGCCGTGCACTACACTAATATCACAATTCAAATCAACACAGTTTTATTTTCAGAATTGAGGTTCTCATCACTAATGGCAGTGACAATGTTCTCAGGACAAATTCAACTGAAATTCTTAACTGTTTAAGTGTCTGTTATGTCTAAGAGATGCCGCTGATTATGAGTATATAATCTTTATATACACATGCACTATACATAAGGATAAAATGTATGTATATATGAATGCAATTAAATATATGTATGAATATGCTAAAACTAATTTTGAAATATGGTAATCTACATATATATACTACAATAAGCATTCATAAAGCTAGCTTATAGGCTACACTGAAGCATAAACATATTGTACTACAAATACATTACTTGCATATTCTTTGTGACAACCAGTAATTGTGTCGGAACAGACCTTTGATGAGTATAGGAAACAGCGCCACGAAGCACCACTCTTATAGTTTCTGCCTCTTTACTGATGAAGGGGCACAGTAACTGCTTCAGTTAATGAAGTGTTGGCCATGTAATTAGCAGACTGTAGTCAAAATGCATACATATGAAAGTTTATTTTACTACAGTTATGTGCAAATATTTCATTTAATATACTTTGACAATTTCATAGTGATCAACATCCAGTTCTCTGTTTTTTGTTTGAGAATTAATATAATTAGGATAAACTTTTGTTCCAGAAAAGGGTTGCGTATGTGAAAATAGAAAACTGAAATTTCTATCCTTAGAAAGAATCTATAAACAGAAGCTTATCTGTCCTCACTTCCTGGGCCTGAGAACCGAGGGATGTGCACCCATGTTCTCCTGGATGGACCTGAAGGTGCGGCCAGGCAGGCGAGCGCCCTGGTAAGGGAGTGGCTCATGCTCATACTCTGGGGCATTGTGGACTTGGCTGTCCTCACTAGTGACCTCCTCAGGCTTCTCCTGCTGGTGATACTGATTCTGTAGGAACCTGAAGGATGGTGACGGCAACTTTGATCCTCGATATCCAAAGTTGTGAACCTCCTCAGGCTGGGGTTCCTCCTGGTCCTCTGGGGTGTCATATTGAACTTGGATTTGACGGAACACCTTTCCAGGAGCAGCTCTTGGCTTCTTCCTGGTGCCCATGGTGTCAAACTGAGAGGTGAGTTCCTTGAGGACTGTATCTTTGTGTGCAGCCGTTCTTGACATCCCATTACACTGATAATCATCAAGTTCTCCACAAGAACCTGACTTATCAGGGTTCATACCACTGTTCTGAAAAGACCTCACAACCCTTGAAGGAATACCCTTGGCCTCAGAGTTTACTCGAGGGTTTGCATCAGTGGCGTCATCTGACGAGCCTGCGTATTCTGTCTGCAGGTGCCGGAACACACGCGAGGGAATGTGGGCTCCTTCATAGCGTCTCTCCGTTCCCTCCTGGCTGTTTTGGGAGCTCGTTGATTCCTGCCTAATAATTTTCATAAGCCTGGGGCATTCCTGTTCATCTTCATGTGATTTAACCACTGTTGGTGTCGGATGTGTAGCAGAGAAAAATTTTGATGTGTGACTATTCACCCAAGTTGGTGATGCCGTGCCTGTAGAGAATGGAGATGACGGTTCCTTGGCAGTGAGAGCGGAGTTGACAAAGCGTTCTTGTTTGGGTCCAGATAGATTGACTTTAGGAGAAACATGTCTGTATACTTTACTGTCCATAGTGGTAGTGTAAGAGGGAGACACTTTGGAAGGAGAGGAAATCCCACTATCAGAGGAATTGTCATTTGTTGTGATGAGAGTGGAGGTGGGGGAGAGGGATGGTGGGGAGCCCTGAGTGGAGGTTTTCCAGGCAGGAGAGGGGATCTGACTGGCTGCATGCTGTGTGTCGCTGTCAGGTGGGTGGGAGGCCTCTGACCCACTGGCAGGAGCTCCGTTGTCTGATGCTAGAAACAAAGAACATGCAAGAAATGGCTGATGAAGCAAAACGCAGGCATAAATGTGGTAGAACTTTGTGCAGCAAGCCATTCTGTTGTGAGAAAACATTAGCAACAAACTGTATTAAAACTCATTGAAAGTAGACAGTATAAAAATTCAATAAACACTGTCACTGTTGAGTTTGAGGGGAACTAGTGTCACAAGGCTGGAGCTGTGCACACAAGGACTGAACCTCCTCTGCTGGCATGGACACTGAGACGTACCTTGTCATTCCAGACAGGTGAGGGTTTTATTGGGTGGTATTCACATTGTTTTAAGAGAGTGAGCTTTCATACTGCAAGATATTTTCAACATACGAGATTTAACTACACATATAATCACCCAGAGGAGTAAACACTTTTCAAAACTGGAAAATATCTGTCTCAATATACTAGTTTTTGTTTGATGATTTTTTTCTGTTCTTGTTTATAATCCACACGACATGTAAGTGCGTATGGTTGACTGAATGTTGAATGCTGTTTGAGATATTCTGGTGTTATACTGATATGTCTGTCATGGTAACTATTGATTTGTTTGTGGCAAGTAAGGGTTTTTATGCAATATGAAAGCTCATTAAGTGCAAACAATCAAACCTTGAGTGTGTTATTGATATTATGTTGTAAAGACAAAACCAGCAGACAAGCTACAGGATGTGTGGTGCCTCACCCTGCCTTGGCCTGGCTTCAGCCTGCACACTTTAGATCTTCATAAATCTTGTGATAATTTGGTGGAGAAAAGACTAGATGTGCATATGTCCTTCTACAACAAGGCTAAACTAAGGTCTAAATTGACAATCACAGAGAAGTTTCTAGGAAATCAAACAAAATAAACCCTGATCCACCTTGGGTCTTCACAGCTCATGCAGTATCCACTTTTAACACATAGCTTCATGACATAATTTGGGGGTGATGGTAAAATAAATTTCCATCCATGAATTATTCAAAATAAAAATTTACTCCTATTCTCAGTGTCTGTTGAAATGCACCCTGATCTTGGAATGCCCTCAAGAAGACGAATGTTTCATGATATTCATATGATAGTCAAATAATTAAAGATATATGATATTAGGTGCAGAAATCAGGGCTATTTAAAGCAATAACTATTCTTGAAGAGGCAAAGCAGTCAACATATAGGCCACAGATCTCTCTAACCCTTCACCCTTGCCACAGCCCGGCCCCCTATCCTGAAGCTGCCCCAGAGTGCAGTAAGCCCCAAACACCAGTAGCCGTGACTACTGGGCCAAGCAACTAGAGCAGGAAGGCTTCCCATACACAGTCACACGCTCAAGAGTTTTCTTCATCTTTTTCAGACATCTATTTCAGATTTTATCTTAAAAAGTAGCTCAACAGTTATGTAGTTATATATTGCCCTAGTTACATATTTATACAACATAGAATATTTTTTCAAAGAAGGTAGAGTCTCTTGATTACAACAGTCAAGAAAATAAATTATAGAGAAAATTAACCAACTGATCGGATTGTAAAAGATATATATATATTTGGGTGTTGAGCCAAAAGTACTAAATATTTCCCATGAATGTGAAATATACCCAAAATGAATTGCCAGACTCAAGAGACTACAGAGGAAGGTTCTGTACTTATGAATTAAATGTTATTTGAAAATTATCATTGTTATGTTTGAGCAAGAAAAAGGTGCATATTAAGAAATTCTTTAAATAGCTAAGCGATGAAGAAAAGAGTCTTGAGACTCTAATTTTCTTCTATCTTACCATCATCTGCAGAAGTCATGGCCTGCAGCATCCTGAAGGAGCGCGAGGGGATGCTGCCCCCCATGTACTTCTTGGGCTCAGGCGGAGCTTCATCAGACGAGGCAGAGTTGTTAACGACACCTGCTGGGACAACACTGAACTAAGCATGTGTGTCCTGTCATCTTGTGAATCAAACTTTAAACTGAATTTTCTGCTCATTAATGATCCTCATCAGTTCCATGTGTAGCTATCATTTTTCATACTTGCTGATTTCTCCTCTATCAAGCCTATATTACTTTGTTATTCTAAGAGCCCCATGGCAAGATGAAATGGAGAATGCAAACACTAGAAACAATCTAAAATTTTCAGGGCAGCAATGAAAGAGTAATGTAGAAACAACCCTAAAGAATGATTGGCAACATTCTACAAACACAATCATCTTCACAAGCAATAACAACCTGGCTGCTGGTAGATAGATGGCTGCTGGTGGGAGGGAGGCTGGTACTGAACCGGCTGCTGCAGAGGAGTTGGCTTCTGCGGCTGGCGAAGGTTGGGAATGTGGACAGGTCCCTGCGGCTCTGTTGAGAGTGGTACAGTGAGCGACAGCGAATAGGGCAGTTGAAAGGTACCAGTCAGCCCAGTCCTTTAAAGAGCAATGTCTTATATAGAAACTGAATAATGTCCACAACATGGTGAGAACTGTATTAATGTTACTTTCCCACACTTCATGATGAATGTGGTGCATGGGCAGTGGGCAATAAGGTTTTGGTCATTAAGAGGCAGGCTGCTGACAGGCCACTGTGTCTCATCACCACAGTGACAGACATCAAATAGTGGTTGATTGAGTCCCTGAATGGTGATGTTCATGATCAATATTACTTTTAGTATGCAATACATACTACTGTTTTAAGAACGAAAAAAGAAGCTTCTACAAATTTCATTCTACTTCTCTATATCATTCACAACAAAAAGTTTACTATTTTTACTTTTGGACCTTAGTTAAGAAATCATAATTTTCTACATACTATTAGGTAAATGTATGTGTATTAGAATTAGTAAAACAATTAATAATGTTAGTTTTAGTACTGCAGTGGAGGAAAATAATTGTCTGGTGAGGTTAGGGACACATGCAGGCTGGTGTTACTTGTTAAGCCTTAACTTCTGTCTGGAAAGTTACAGAAGACATCAAAGAGTTACAGCTTGGGAGAATGTAGAGATAAATTTTTCAATAAAAATGGAACAGGGTAATAAAAAAAAAGGCAAGTAGGATGTCATGGAGACATATTTTGCATACAACCTATATGTTACATGTACCATTGTGAGAGAGAGTTCTGATTAGAATTGATTGGGTTCCACTTTCTATGATAAGATTCTGCTGAATCTCGGTTACAACAAGAAGACAACTTTCACCACCGGCAAACAGCCACAGAAGCTTCTTGTTTTACATGTTCCTTGACAATACTGTCTCAGCAGAACACGTTTTCATTGCATTTCTCAGCTCTGTAGGTACATGCTTTTCCATGGTAGCTAATTAAGGGAAGGGTTATTGTTTCTTCGAGCATGTAAGGCTGACACAAACAACAAAGGAGACATATACAGGGTCACAAATAATTAACCAGGGTTCAAGGGTACTGCCAACACTAGTTATGACTTAATGTGCTGTCAGAGGGATCTAAGCATGTAACAAGTCAGTTTGAGCCTCATACCAGCTCCCTCGGGCAAAGTTTCAGTGAGTGTCTGGAGCATACGGAAAAATCTTGACGATTGTGGCATATCGCCCTTTGAGGAGTGCTTTTGGGGTGCACTCTTGGGTCGGCCTTGACTCTGCACACTCTCATAGTTCTGCTGCTTCTGTTGCTTTGGGATATTTGGTTGGGTCTCTTCTTGCTGCACAGGAGCATGAGACTGTTGTTGCTTATTCTGTCGCATATAATTGGAGGTTTCATCATCAGAACCTGAGGGGTGTGTTCGAGTACAGAGTTAAGGAATGAGAGGGAAGTGTCATTAGAAGTGACTTGTGAGACAAATAATAATAATAATAATAATAATAATAATGATAAAGAAATAATACACACAAGAAAGCAAGGTGACAGAGTTCCCCAGAAGTAGAGTTTGTTGTTAGTCATGGATGAGCAGAAGGAAGCATTGGAGTGCCTGTGGAGTGACCGAGTGTGTGAGTCACGACACCAACTATTGCAGCCTAATTCAAAAGCAGCTCGTGAAATAATGGAAAGTTGAGGTCATGTTTTGATGTATGAAGAGTTACATATACCTTTGGTGGAAATAACATGATTATGGATGAAATAAGTCCATGATAAGTACCAGTATCATAACATACATACATGCTTCGACTACTACAAGGTTACTTATATTCCTGAAATTGCCTTTTTCTACCATAGTTTTCCATAATATTTTGTAACCAGTATAGTTGCCAGGTCATGCATTTTTGGTGTGTGTGTGTGTGTGTGTGTGTGTGTGTGTGTGTGTGTGTGTGTCATCCCCATCCACCACCGCCACCACAACCACCACAAGCATCCCAAGGTTCATTCATGCATCTGTCAGCCCCAGTCACCGCCCTTCAGCCCCGCCACCACCAATTTAACAGACTCATTCCTACCACAGCTCTGATTGACAACCACAGTCCTTTGGGGGTAGTAGCCCCCTCGGCTCCGTGCTTCATCATTGGCGTTGGACACTTGCACTACACCAGCAGGGGATGCCAAGATTGGAATTAGTGCACGTTTCTCCCACACTTCCTTAGCGGTGATATTCAGGAGCCAAATATATGACAAACATTGCTATGCAGGGTCTTGCTGTGCTCACCTTGATTCCTAAAAATGCTAGATAACTCATTGCCATTGGAGTTGTTGGTCTTAAATCCTCCCATCTTAGGAGTAATTTTGACATCCTGCTGAATAGGGATCACCTTAAACCCGCCATTCTGCTGCTCTGAGCCTCCCTTGACCTGGCTGATGGGATTCCCAGCGTTACTGATTGAGTTTCGCTGTCCCATGTTAGCGAGGGACACTGGCCCCCTTTGGCTGCCATTGGACTGAGAGAAAGAGCCCCTCGGCTGAGCAGCCTTGTTCACAGTGTTCATCTGGGACCCTCGCCGGTGGGTGGCAGGACTTCCTGTCCCAAGGGGAACCTCCACTCTCATGGGGGCACCATTAGTGGGACCATCTGGAAAAGTTTCCAGCTCCTAAAAACATCCATACACACTCCTTTTTGGAAACCTTTCTAGAAACCATTAATCTGAGTCATGGAGATCAACAGTGCACTAGAAAAGTTCAGGGACATCTATTTGCATTCCTTGCTGTGCTACAGATATTTTTTTTTACACTGAACATATTCTATCCCTTACTTCTGATACCTTACCTTCATGCTGGTACTTTGTTTGCAAGTGCTATGAACATAAAAACATTTACATGTAGATTCTGATGCTGTGTAATATGCAGTAAGTTTATAGGCAGTAGAGGCAGTATAACACTACTGAATGCTTCATATCAATTCATGTTGAAAATTAAGGTTAACAGTTCTATGCCAGCGAGTAAAAATATCAGCAATAATGAGGTAAGACTCGTTCTGCTGCAGGACTACACTGATGTTCCTATCCACGTTAAATGTGTTGCTTTTCCTTAATTAAGAAAAGCTGTCTGACATCTATTCCCCTAACATGCACACATCTAACACAACACTATGCTCTTCACTATGCACTGCTTTCTCTATGTACAGCTCTAGCATAAGGTAAAATGGACATGACTTAGAGAATGTATCAAATGAATGAGCCGAGAGATCATAAATTTGTTTAGCTTAATTGGTGAAAGTGAAGACTGTGCCCCCCCTCCCCCCCCTCCCCCCTCTGAGGTGTGTCCATGCGGTGAGGTGCAGGGGACTGTTTAGCAGGGCCGAGGGTGGACAGCTGGCACAAGGGGCTGAGCGCTGATTAACCAGAAACGCACAAAAAATCAAAGAAATCAAGGAAGAAATCAATCAATCAGTTAGTGAAAATAATATGACCATAATAGTGGATTTGGAAATAAAGAAATATAAGACTGGAGGAAAATCAAGTGAAAATAATAATAATAATAATAATAATAATAATAATAATAATAATAATAATAGTAATGTTAACAGTAGCAATTAGAAATAAAAATAAAATAATAATAATGATAATCTTAAAATTAGAAGAAAATAATTATAAAAAGGCAAAACAAAATCTCAAAAAAATTAAGTTCTACTAAGGCAAAAAAAAAAAAAATAAAAAAAAAATCCATAAAGCTGAAAACAGGTTCCTGCATAACTAACCGAGTCCTTGTCATTAAGAAACACACACTCAACACTCAGACCTGCTCCCTATGCTTCAACCTCCCCTCCATAACCCAGAAAAAAGGAGGCAAGACTTATTTAATGTGTGTGGTACCAATGCCTCGTGGTGTGCGTACGTTTTTAAGGATTTATCATGAGCACCTTCCCTTTGTTGTATCCTAACTGTAGCTACCCGCACCTTATTATGCAACGGTAAGTACTATCTGCGGCCATACATGATGTGGCTATCTAAAAGTATCAGTAACTCTCCCAGTGTTTTCAAAAATAGAGTTCAGTCACACAAGGCATACACAATTTTCAGATTTGTGACAAGTGTTCCGTAATTTACTACCCATAATTGTTTCATTGTTTCTAAATCCTGTATCCATGACTCACAGACATAACCCCATCAGTCAGCCAGTCAGCCATTCCTTTTTCTGTCTTCAAAATGCAATCCTGACTTGCTCCTGAAAGACACAAGGCATAACCACGTCCTGAATGGTGACAAGTGTTTCCTAATTCACTACCCACAATAGTTTCAGTGTTTGTAAATCCTGTATCCCTGACTCACAGACATAACCCCATCAGTCAGCCATTCCTTTTTCTGTCTTCAAAATGCAATCCTGACTTGCTCCTGAAAGACACAAGGCATAACCACGTCCTGAATGGTGACAAGTGTTTCCTAATTCACTACCCACAATAGTTTCAGTGTTTGTAAATCCTATATCCCTGATTCACAGACATAACCCCATCAGCCAGTCAGCCATTCCTTTATCTGTCTTCAAAATACAATCCTGACTTAGTACTCCTGAAAAACACAAGGCACTACCCATGATAGTTTTAGTGTTTGTAAATCCTGTATCCCTGACTCACAGACATAACCCCATCAGTCAGTCAGCCAGTCAGCCATTCCTTTACCTGCCACATCCTGGCTGAGGACGTTCTGCAGGACTCGGAAGGATCGGGACTGCACGGGCGGCCCTGGGTCCACTCCTTCGCCGTTCTGGTGAGGGGAACTGTGGAGGAGGAGTGTTAGTGCCTGGCCCTGGTGGGTGGTGCCTTGACCTAGCTGGCCTGCCTCTACGTATGCTTATATCTGTATGCTAAGGTGAGTGAGGTGTGAGTTCAAATGTGTCTCGGTGGTGTGTCAGTCTCCTATGGGTTAAGAGTTAGTGTGCTTGGCTAAACAAATACTATCTAGAAAATTACGACATTGTGTGGCAGTTTTGTATGGGTGTATGGGTGAGGGTCAGAAAGGTGAGGGCACTTGGGTAAACAAATGTACTACCTAGAAAATTACGACAGTGTCTCGGCAGCGTGTGGCAGTTTTGTAAGACATGGGTCAGAAAGGTTAGTGTACGTGGGTAAACAAATGTAATACCTAGAAAACTTGAACAGTGTGTCTTAACAGGGTGTGGCAGTGTTGTATGTGCCAGAGGGGTTAGTGTGCCTGGCTAGTTGGGCAAATGTTACGTAGCGAACACAACCTCACATAGGACAAGTGTGCTTTCATATCTAGGGAAAGGACGCTTCCAAATGAAGAGCCTCTTTCTTACATTCAAGAATATTTCTCTTGAACATAACAGTGGAGGCATCTTTCAAGACATAAAAGTAAATCATTGGTAAAAAAATACGACAGACTCCAAAATACAATAAGTTCAATGCAAAATAACAAACTGTTTCACAAATGTCTAGTAAAATACCAAAGGGAATAACGAAGCTTGTTAAAAGTAATATAAGGTAAACGCGAATTTGAAAGCTACGAATAATAGTTATTGAAATTACACTGTAGAATAGATAACACTGGAGAATAACAAGAAAATTAGTAAAGATATACAGTATAACAATGAGTTTTGAAGTTTCAGTATAGGAATAGATCTTATATAGGAGTTTTATAATGGTACAAAGGCATTCCGTACAGAGTAATGTTAAGTCAGTAAAATCTCCCCCGGTGGGAATAATGATGAATGCATTGCCGCGGCAGTAACACCACACACGGAAACTACGATAAAGAGCAAAAAAAAAAAAAAAAAAAAAAAAAAAAAACCCCTTAATGCCTTCCCCACTTGAGGTCGGGCACAGGGTCTTACAAGTGGCCACCAGAGAGAGATTTTACCTTGTTGCTAGTAAATAAAATAACGAAAAGTATACAGAAAAAATGTCACACTCCGGAGGGTAAATGTTGGCGAGAGGAGGCCACAGCGTCACACAAGTGGCCCCGCGACACACACGCCGACGCCTTGCAGTCCTTGGGGCGGCTTGCGGCGTGTGTGGGTCAGTACAACACTCTGCTACTCATCTAACAAGCGAAGGGGGAGGAGCAACACGCACACACACATACGCACACACACTTTGCAGCCTAACACAACACAGTACCTAGATTCAGCTCTTCGGGGTGTTAGAGAGTCCGACATTTTTTTCTGAATGAACCTTGGGAACACGCTGCAACAAAGGGACAAAACCCCGTTACGCTCTAGGGCCGCCAAAGGGCACTGCGGGGACTCATCGTGTTAGTAACTGCATGTAAAAGTGCCCTCGGGGAGAAAACTCTGAATTAAGTCATAAACAAAACAGTCCTAGCAAGCCAATGAAGCACTAGTCTATCAAATTCGTTATGAAAACTTTGCTCAGACATGACACAACGTTTTAAAATGCTGCTGGAGCTGTGGATTTGACTGTCACGCTTTCAAACACTTCATGAGGGTGAGTGCAAAGTTTCTCTTTATCAATAATATCAGTTACAAATTGAACAAAACTGAAAAAAAAATATCAACTAAAAATTTAATTCCAAACAAATAAAAGACAACACTCTTGGATTACTGGGCAGCCACAAGTGAGGATGGGAAGGGTTGGGGTGTCCTGACGGAGGCCCTGAGGTGGGTGAGAGCCGCCAGGGGGAGGGATGGACTTACTTCTCTATGCCTGAGTTGAGGTGGGCAAGGCTTTGTTGCATCTGGTGGAGGGCGTCTAGGGCATTGCTATCGGAATACAGGCCAGCCGGGGAGTTGTAGGGAAGGAATGCCCCGTTGTTCGCACCTCCAGCCATGGGCGAGGAAGGGAACTGAGGTGGAGAGAAGGCTGCCCCGGGGGAGTTTGTCCACTGCTGTTGCTGTGGCTGTGCTTGCTGTTGGGGATACTGCTGCCACTGCTGCTGTTGCTGGAAGGCCGGCTGTGAAGGCTGTTGAAAGGCCGGCTGTGAAGGCTGTTGAAAGGCCGGCTGTGAAGGCTGTTGAAAGGCCGGCTGTGGCTGGTAGGATGGTTGGGGCTGGAAGGTTGGTTGACTCTGGTAGGACTGCTGGGTCTGGAAGGCTGGCTGTCGCTGCACGGCCGGCTGGGTCTGTCGGTAGGTTGGTTCAGACTGCTGCCGCATGATACTAATTGGAGTAAACGTGTTTCGGGGCGCTGGGACCGAGTTCGAGGCGTTGCTCTGAATTAAGTCGTCTTGCTCAATCATGATGGGAATGATGCGCTCTCTAGGCTGGTGCTGCTGGCGTTGCTGTTGTTGTGGTTTCTGCTGCTGTTGATACTGTTGCTGTCGTTGTATGTGTACGGGGATGGCCTGGCTCTGATATGGACGTTGAACATGAATAGGGATAGTGCGGGCTTGCTGCTGCGGTGGCTGTTGCTGCTGCATTCTGGGTGGCTGCTGCTGCTGTTGTTGTTGCTGCTGCTGAGATGGCGGAAGTGACCACTGTCTCTGAAGTCCCGAATGCTGGAGCAGATCTGGCTGGGGCATGACGGTGGCCTGAGCAAGGGGCTGGGAGGGGGCTGAGTCTGGGCCAAGAGACTTCTGCCGAATGATGCGGTTCAGCTGGTTCAGGTGCCTCTGCTGTGCATTAGGAGGCGGAGACACGATGAAGGGGGGAGGAGATGAGTCTTGCTTCGGGGGGCACATCCAAGGCAGCGGTGTTCGGCTGAGGCCTGTGGAGGGGCTGACGTGGGAACTCTTATCGCTGGCTGGGGACAGTGGGGATTCCTCATCACTGGTGGAGGGGATGCTGATGGATCCAAGTTGAGCGTTGGGAGGAGACACTTGCGGCGGAGAGGATTTAGTGGGGAGAGACGATTGACGAACTAGTTTTGTTCCTTTCTGACTGGGTGGATGTGAAACAGGCGAGGAGCTGGGCGGGGGAGAGGCCATGCGCACGGGGATGTGTCGCGTAACGGGCTGGCTCGATTCTCCCGTAGGAGGAGCGGGAGGCCACACTACCTGGTGTCCTGTAGTGGCTATCTTATGCTGGTCCTGCTCCTGGTGCTGCTGCTGTTGTTGTTGTTGTTGTTGCAGCGGTTGTTGCTGCTGCTGCTTTGGTGTCTGGTTCGCCGCGCCAGGCCGCTGAATGGGTATCTGAGTGACGCGTGGAGGCTCTGGCTGGGAGGTTTGCCTCGCTGGAGCTTCCCTCGCCGAAACAGATGTTGCGGGTACGTTTCTCGGGGCAGGTTGTTGAGCAACTGTTGGTATCACAGGATAAGTCATTTGTTTTTGTTCTTTTACTGGAGCAGAATTTATCACAGACGGCGGGGGTGAGGCCATTATGTTGGGGGACTGAGCGCCTGGCTGAGGGGTCTGTGCCGCTGCTGACGGGGCAGATGTGTCCTTGGCTGCTGCTCGTCTCCATGGCGCCGACTCACTCACCGGAGCTTCTGTTGGGGCAGGCGGGGAGGAAGGCAGGGGTGGCTCACTTTTTCTGACGGGAGAGGACTCGGAGATTCGAGGCTGATGAGCGGCGTTAGAGGACTCTGCTGATGCTCTGCTTTCTGGAGGAGGCTCTTTGACCAGCGGTGGCTGGACGGGAGAAATATTTGCTAGTGCCTCCTCAGTAGGGGGAGCCTCCTTAGCAGGTGAAGGTTCCTGAGCAGGTATATGAATGGCGGGCGAAGGCTCCTTGACCACTGCAGGAGACTCATTCCTCGGAGGCGACTGTATAGGAGGTGAAGGACCATTAATGGATCCTTGCTGAGGTGAAGCTTCTTTAGATGGCTGTCTAGCGGGAGAAGGACTCTTAATGGAACTAGCAGGTGAAGAGCCTTTGAAAGAGCCTTGATTGAAGGGTGACGGTTCCTTGATCGGTGACGGTGCAATGGGTGACGCAGCTTGTTGAGCAGGTGACAGCTGTATGGCAGGCGAGGGTTCCTTGGCAGGGGAAGGCTCCCTGACAGGCGAAGGCTCTGGGACATCACTCTCCTCCTCAGGTGATTCTTCCCTGTCAGGTGACGGCTCTTCGGGTTCACTCTCCTCAAGGAGTGTTGGCGGTATATTCGTTGGAGGCTCATAAACGGGCACCTCTTGTACGGGAAGGTGTTGGTCCTCTGTTGGCTGTTGTCTCGGGGGCGATGGACTCAAACTGAAGCTCGGCTGTTCCTCCCTGTAACCAGGAGACAGCACTTTTCCTGCAGGCAGCTGGTTAGCGCTTGGTGGCTGATACGACTGTGACGATTCTTCATCATCAGCTGCTGGGAACTGTTCTGCCCAAGGTTGATTAGGTGGCTCTCGCTGAGAGGGAGCCGAATAAGGCACAACCGGTGGCTGTGCCACGGGCGCCTTCACGACGGGGGGCGAGAGGGGAGGCTCCTGGGTAAAGGGAGGAGTAGTGGGGATGCTCACAGCTTGGGGTGGTGGTGGAGGGGGCGGAGAGGGCTCACGTTGGGCAGCTTTCGCAGGTGGTGGTGTGGAAGGTGTTGCGGAGGGTTGGAAGGAGCGCCTCGCAGCGGAGCTCGGGGGTGGAGGCGGGGCCGCAGGGATGGAGGCTCCAAGGTCGCCGGCGGGCTGGTGCGCCTGAGTAGGAGGGGAAGTAGGTGGAGAAGCGATGGTGGGCGGAGAGGTGATGGTGGTCTGTGGCGGGGCGGGTGCTGGCAAGGTGAAGCTGCTCTCTGATCCGACTACAAAGGGTGGAGGAGGAGGAGGGGGTCCACACACATTCCTCTTGGGCTTAGGTGGTTCCTTTGGCTGAGGAGGTGGCTGAGGCCCCATGCCCATGCCCGGCATTGGCAGCACCTGTACTGCTATGCCCTGGCAGGCAGCAGGTGCCGCCCCAGAGGAACTACCTGGGACTTGGGGGGGTTGCTGGGCCAGGGGGGATGGCCGCACACCCTCTAATTGAGCGTTCCTGAGTAGCCGCTTCTGCATCCTTGGTGACCTGTGGGCGGGGGTGCCAACACTTGTGCCGAGTCGGGCAGGAGAGGGAGAAGAGGGGCGGGTGGAGGTGGAGGAGGAGGAAGAGGGGCATGGGGCGCCACGTCCCTGGCCAGCGGACGTGCTGGGTCGTCACTAACATGTCTCACACACGCACAACACTCAGCCAAGCTCCGGAACAGACATGAGACACTCAGATTAAAGTGTCAGCATATCAAAGGCTGCTCAAAAGTTATGCTATAGACATAAGACTCGCCAAGTAGCCAGTCAAGCCAACCTGGAGGTTACGACAAACATTCACACGCCATAACACTCCAGCACTGCCGTGGGGCCTACACAAGGTACGACTCTACTCCTAGGCAGTCTCTGTACATGACAAGTTCTCAGGGTGTGTATATGAGGGATGAGCATTTCCATGTCACCTATTTACATACATATGAATGGGAAATCTTATCATAGTAAAGACATGACGAATATTGTAAAGGAAGTATATCAGAGAAGTATTTGTGCATTCACCAAGTACATTGATAGAGGAAGAAATGGCTATGAGTAAGTTACAAGCAAGTCTAGCATGGGAAGAGAGGCTAAAACGTGAACTGTAACAACCACAAAGAGCCTCAGACAAGGGAAACATGACGGCACGAGATGAGAGGCCGGTAGGGTGGCGCTTTCACAAGATACCTGAGGGATGAAGGGGCGGCTGGCGACACTTACTTAATCTCAGAGAGGTCGATGCCTCCGGGGGTGTAGGTGAAGGGCTTCTTGTCCTTCATCATGGCTCCTGCGAGGGCTGCCGGCGGGTTCATGACTGGGGCTGCGCGCGGCGGGATCTGCATGCAGGACCACGATTAGTACATGACCCACACCGCGGCCTCAAACGGACGCTTCCAATGACACACCGCCGCCCTGACAGACTCTGAATCACTGTGACACATATTTGGCGTGCTGGCAGGACGTGTGGCTCGCCGGCCTCTCTACTGCATGGGGAAGTAACGGGTGACAGTTGAAGACTCGCTATACGCTCAGTACCTACTTTCTCCACAAGGATTTGAGTATTACCTGATAACAGTAATTTATTAGAGGCAGTTTCCATCATTGTGCTGTCTTTATGAGAGGCAAGAGGGGTATACGGAAGGACTTCATTAAATATGCTGGAAAGTTATCCTTGAGAGAGAGAGAGAGAGAGAGAGAGAGAGAGAGAGAGAGAGAGAGAGAGAGAGAGAGAGAGAGAGAGAGAGAGAGAGAGAGAGAGAGAGAGAGAGAGAGAGAGAGAGAGAGAGATGGATAGATAGATAGAGAGAGACAGAGACAGAAACTTAAGCCAGTCATTCATTCTCAGGGCAAGTGCTAGATAAAATAAAATTAAAAAAAAGTAGTGAAAAAAAGAATATTACATAAATGATCAAACCAGCTCCTGACGTGACCTTGACACACACACACACACACACACACACACACACACACACACACACAGCTTTCACCAGATTTATCCTGCAGCCTCTCTCTCTCTCTCTCTCTCTCTCTCTCTCTCTCTCTCTCTCTCTCTCTCTCTCTCTCTCTCTCTCTCTCTCTCTCTCTCTCTCTCTCTCTTATCTATCTATCTATTTATCAATGAATCTATATCTATCAATCTTTCCATCCACCTCTCTATCAGTCAATCTACTCAATCATCTTTCAGTCTATTTATCCATCTATCTATCTATCTATCCCAAAATCTATCCTTCCATCTATCTATCTATCTATCTATCTATCTATCTAAACACCTCTCTACGTCACCCTGAGCCGCTGCAGCCCATGATGTGTCACTCTGCGTCTCGGTTCCACTCTCACCTTCCTATACATGCTCCTCATCACCTGTCGAACTTGCCCACTACGCCCGCTAGTCACACGTCAGTTCCCTGCTGTTTAAGGCGCGCTGCCCTACTAAGACAAGACTCCAACCTCCTCGTATCTACGCCCCGGATCGATTTCCTTACTAATTAAAGGATAAGGAGCTAGGTTATAGGTGCTGTTCCCATACTCCCTGAACGCCAGATTAGGATCATAAGACAAGACTATACCTTGCATATGCACGTCAGACTCATACCCTTGCTGAATCAGGGACAAAACAGAGGAGTCAGGGCCAATATTCTACAACGTTTCGGGGCTCACACACACACACATACATTTGATAAGGCTTTCGTAGAGGTTGTGGGTAGGTATTTCTATGGGTAGTTTTATGAGCCTAGTGATAGTTTGACAAGGCTTCTGGATAATGGATGTGCAGAAAACACTCATGAGAACTAGACTAATCTCCTTTGCGGCCTTTGAAAATGTTTGTTGTGTGAGCCGTAAACATTTGAGAATACATGCCCAGGAAAGGAGCGGTCGGGATGCGCTGCTTACCTCAGTGGGAAGACGGGACGAAGGGAGGACGCTGGGGATGGGTGGAGGTGGTGGTGGTGGTGGTGCTCCGGCTGTAAGGGAGAAAAGAGTATATTAATTAACGTGTGTCCTCGGTGCCCCCGCCTGCTGGCACCCTCCCTTCCCTTCCTCCACCGCTCACACGCCAGGATGATGATGAGGAGGAGGAGGAGGAGGCCCAGGTATGTTGTGCGTATGTTGCTTAATTACTACTCCCTGACAGGTCCACTAATGGATGTCACATGTTATATTTGGTGAACATGATGAATTACTGATATGAACGTTAATGTTATTAGTTTTCACTACTACTACGACTAATAATAATGATAATAATAATAATAATAATAATAATAATAATAATAATAATAATAATAATAATAATAATAATAATAATAATAATAATAATAATAATAATAATAATAATAATAATAATAATAATAATATTTGGCAGCACTGAACGTTTAGTAATATTAGTATTGTAGTTGTAGTTAGTATTAGTAGTATTAGTAGTAATATAGAAGAAAAGAAGAAGAAGTAGAAGAAGAAGAAGAAAAAGAAGAAGAAGAAGAAGAGGGAAAAGAAGAAGATATATTCTGCTGAAGTGAGTATCATATCTTACACCACGTCGTTACTGACCGTTATGGGCACGTCTTCACTATCATGGATGCGTCACACGGCGAATGACTAAGCAGAGTGTAACATCTGGACAAGGTGACCTGGTCGGTGTACTTTTTTTCTGTCTCCAGGTAAGGAATGAGTGTCTTCTGTTCTCAAAGAGGGAAGAGACCAGGGATGGGCGTCGAGGCTCTCCACGTCCCTGAGCGCGTCGCTAATAGGAGTCGCTGAATGGAGAGACAATAAGACTGTGGCCTGACTGGAGGCTGAGGTGACCTGTGCCTGACGAGGGCCTGTGAATCTGAAGGTCCGAGGCGGCGAGAACCCTGGGGCGCACGAGACTCTCACCACATGCTGCACGACTCCTCTGCCGCCCCTCGGCCCTCTGTGATATACCCAGGCTGAGGCAACCCATGCACGCTGCGGCCGCCACTCACATTTCATCCGGGAGTGGTCGGCGTTCTCAGGAGACGTGTAATTGGACGGAGTATTTGGTTGCACGGTAAAACAAGGTGACCACACAAATTAGGAGTGAATACTGCTCTTGTAGACTCTGATAATTTATATTTTGTTGATTTTGCCTGATTAACACGTAATGGTAGGATACGGAAACATAACACTCCACATTACTGCTTCGCTTACAATTACGGAGGAAGTTTGTTTGTACGAGGCGGTGAGTCTTATTTGAATAACTGCCCTCCCTCGACCATAACTTCGACTGGTCAAGTGGAGCACAGGGAGAAAGCATGAGGGAGGCAAACAAGACCAGACTTGGCTATAAGAATAAATAAAAGAAAGATGCTTAATCCTTCGCATAAAACATGTGACTTTACTCCCCCTAAAAAAAATATTTACTTCATCAAATACCCAGTATACCTTGAAACGAGTGGGGTTACAACTGGGTTAAAACTTTACGTGACCGGAAGAAGTTTCATCGAAGCTGCCGCACAGGACAGACCTCAAGACAGCACTAGGTCAGCAGCTCCATATTAGGAAACCCTCTGCTGCGTGTCGAGGCGCCGAGCACGAGCCGGCGCCACGAGCAGCCAAGCGTGGAGGTGCAGGTGCCGGTGGAGGCCAGTTATGGGGCACGTATTCTCTGACGCTCTCGGCTCTCGTAACAAATATTTTCAAAGGCTAAAAAGGAGATTAGTCGCGTTCTCATGATCGTTTATTTACGTTCATGGTGCAGAGGCCTTGTCAAACTAGCACTAGGCTCATAAAACTACCTAGAGAAATACCCACACCATATGCAAAAGCCTCATCAAATGTAGGTGAGTAAGCCCCAAAATGTCTGAGAATATGGTCCCTTGCAGATCAGCGTTGCCAAATATCGTACTTAGCGCATTGAATTCTTGTAGTTTCTGGCCGATAACGATAGCAAAAAAAGAACGAAAACCATCAATATTTAACAGTTTTAACGGTAACTTTAAATATCTATCGTTATTTGTGTGGTTAAACAGCCTTGGAGCCTAAACCCAGGAGTGGCGAGGGGCGAGGCGGGGACCCAAGACAGTGGCAGCGTTTAGGGTTCAACAACAAACACGACCTTCTCTCTGCGGGTCACGGCGATGACTAATGTTGACGCAGCGCCCAGGCCACCGCGGGCAGCTGCCGGCTTAATTATGAGAGACAGATGGACGCGAAACAGTGGCCAATTAGTCCTGCAGGAGCGCGCTTATTAATTCTCCTGCGTCATACCTTGGGCAAGACGTATAAAATTATTTTTACTATTATTATTATTTTTATTTTGTCATTCTCATCATCATTTCCATAATTGGGTGCATCGAGTCCTCCTCCTCCTCTTCCTTCTCCTGCTGCTCCTCCTCCTCCTCTTTCTTCTCCTCTTCATCCTCCACTTCTTTTTCTTCTTCCTCTCCCGTCTCCTTTTCCTCTAACTAATCCTCCTCCTTTCCCTTGTCTTTCTTCTCCTCCTCCTAGCTCCTTCTCCTCCTTCTCCTCTTCTTTACCTCTCCTTCCTCCTCCTCCTCCTTCGTCACCGTCGCCGCCTCCGTCGCCTTCACCCACTGGTCCACTTGGCGTGCGTCGTGACCTCCTTCCCGACGCCTTGGCCGCCTCCCAGTCGTGTCAACCCGCGGCTCTGATCAGCACTCGCATCTTGGCCGCAATAAATCACGCCCTGCCCTGCCCGCTGCCCTACCTCGTGTGTGTGTGTGTGTGTGTGTGTGTGTGTGTGTGTGTGTGTGTCACCGCCCCTCGACACGTGTGAGCAATGAGCAACGTCGAAGTAAAGAAAATAGACGCGACCTGCTTTTAAGAACTATGTGATTTGCTTATTAATGCTTATAAATGCCTTGATAATGTTACTCTTAGGGTGTTAATAATATGTTTGGAATTTGAAGCAAGTCTCTCTCTCTCTCTCTCAAGGGCCAATGCAATGGAGATGAGCACCGAGGCCACGCGTAACTACTTCTTCTTCTTCTTCTTCTTCTTCTTCTTCTTCTTCTTCTTCATCTTCTTCCTTCTCTCCCATCTTCTCCTCCTTAGACTTTTACTTTACTGTTACGGTAAGGTATAAGGCACCCTCTACCTCAACCCCCTCTCCATGATGTATATAGGTTAGGGTTTACGGCTTTATTTGTTATTCCACGAACGGGCAAAGATAAAACCAACACGCGATTAGGCATTAACGACCCCATTAAGTCGTTTCGAATGCCCTGACACTCCATCCTCTCTTCTTCTTAGGTTCCCCGCCTCGTAATCTGCCTCCTTCTGCTGGTTCGTCTTATTTAGAAGTATACAGTTAGATGTGACAGTTATAATGACATTTTTTTATCTTTATTTCTCTCTTTTTTTATAGGAGCAGCGATTAATGGGCGTTTTTTTATCCCTCACATGGGAGAAGGAAGGGAAAGAGAGAGGGAAGGAAGGGAGAAATAATTGAGGCTTCGTTTTATATATGTGTGTGTGTGTGTGTGTGTGTGTGTTTCTTTTTGTTGCCCTTGAGCTGCTTTCTTTGCTGTTAAAAAAAGTAAGAAGTATGTCCTCCGTCACAACACGAAACAATATGAAAACGATCTAAAAACAACAAGCTATTCACAGTGAGCAACATCCAAAGTCTCGAATTGTTTCCGCTCATCCTTGATTTCTGTTTTCCGGGCTTTTTGTTTTTTATCTTCTTTTTACCCGTGAATTGTCTCCTTCGTTACAAAAAATAAAATGTGTTCGATAATTCTAAGGTCAGCTAATTAAAATGAGCATCTTCCTGTTTGCTCCAACTAACTCACTCTTCTGAATGTGCCTTCTGGAGCCTCGCTGTTTGTTGATAGTTTTCGAAGTTTAAGAATTTATTACTCGCAAAAAAATGTCTAGTCCGGCTCTAAAATCTATCTAAGTGAGGAGGAGGAACAGTTCATTTTAGGTTAACCTGTAGCACTTCCGAATCATGGTTTAAGAGAGCATGCATCGCCGTTTATATTTCTCGTAGTTTAAGAATTTATCACTAGCAAAAAAAAAGTCTAGTCCAAGTGCTGCATTATACTGGTAAGGCTAACGAACTAAAAAGAGTTCATCTTCCAGGACTAACCAAGCTCTTCCTAATGTTAAGTTAGAATGCGAGATTATTATCATTGTTTACACACATTCAGGAGCTGGCATGTGGAGATCGACTGGCCTCTCGTATAGTCTCATGTCCTTGTGCTTTCTTATGCTTCCGTAGTAGAAAAAGACGTTGTTAGTTTTCTTTTTGTTTGTTTGTTTGGGTGTTGCATGAACCATTTTTTACCCAGTGTGATGTGTAAACTAGCCTGAAATATATTGTGTGTGGTACTTATCTATATATATATATATATATTTTTTTTTTTGCCTCTTTTGGGGGTCCCCAGGGGCCTAACGCAGCAGGGGGTCCCCGGCAGACGTCCAGTTCTTCATATGCCCTATCATTCTCTACGTGACCCTGTACTCCACAATTGGTACCAAGTTCGTTTGACCAAACTGCTCTTGACTGCCGGTCTAATAGCGCCGGCAGGCTGTCTTGGGGGGTCTCTCGGGCGGACCCAGCTCGTTAGCAGCGCAGGCGAATTTTATTTATAGTGGCTGCCGTTATGTATTACACTACGCAATGCTCAGTTTTATTTCCGCGTTCTGCTCCGTATCTTCACCATATGAGAGACTGGAGGACGAGTAGTAGTAGTAGTAGTAGTAGTAACAGTAGTAGTAGTAGTAGTAGTAGTAGTAGTAGTAGTAGTAGTAGTAGTAGTAGTAGTAGTAGTAGTAGTAGAAGGAAGGGTGGTGTTCTGTACTCACCTGTGTTCATGCCGCCGCCCTTCAACTGGCTTTGCTGGCGTCTGCGGGAGGAGGAAGAAAAGATGAGTCATGGCTCTTAAAGCGGCCCTCGACCACCACCACCGGGGAGGCGAGGCCGTGCTTGCTTGCTTGCCCTCGCGTGCCCAGGGTGGTGGTGGTGGTGGTGGTTGTGGTTAGAACAATAACAATAATGACAATAGTAACAATAACAATACTCCTACTAATAGTAAGAATAAAAATAAGATTAAGAATAACAAAGCTAGATTCGCAACACTTTCTAGCAAAAACTGTTCGTGTGTGAGAATTTCTTTTCGTTTCTTGATCTCGAGGTGAGAAGTTTCCGCATGTCTTGGCACTCCGCGACATTCTTTCCACGCTTTCTTCCTTCTGTCTCTGTCTCGCCACGGTCGGGCCTTGACAGTCGCCGATGGACTCTTTAGGCTCCCAAAGCTGCCCACTAAGCTCGTCTAGACACAAAACCGTAGCCGAAAACAAGGAAGAAACTACAGGGGGAACAGGAAAGCGAGAAGGAGGGAGCCAATACGCTCTTCTAGACCCACAATCGTAGCCGAAAAGAAGAAAGAAGCAGAACAGAAGAACGAAAAGGAGGGAGTCACTACGCCCTTCTAGACACACAACCGTAGCTGAAAACAAGGAAGAAACTACAGGGGGAACAGGAAAGCGAGAAGGAGGGAGCCAATACGCTCTTCTAGACCCACAATCGTAGCCGAAAAGAAGAAAGAAGCAGAACAGAAGAACGAAAAGGAGGGAGTCACTACGCCCTTCTAGACACACAACCGTAGCTGAAAACAAGGAAGAAACTACAGGGGGAACAGGAAAGCGAGAAGGAGGGAGCCAATACGCTCTTCTAGACCCACAATCGTAGCCGAAAAGAAGAAAGAAGCAGAACAGAAGAACGAAAAGGAGGGAGTCACTAAGCTCGTCTAGACACAACCCGTAGCCGAAAACAAGGAAGAAACTACAGGGGGAACAGGAAAGCGAGAAGAAGGGAGCCAATACGCCCTTCTAGACCCACAACCGTAGCCGAAAATAAGAAAGAAGCAGAACAGAAGAACGAGAAGGAGGGAGTCACTAAGCTCGTCTAGACACAACCCGTAGCCGAAAACAAGGAAGAAACTACAGGGGGAACAGGAAAGAGAGAAGGAGGGAGTCACTACGCCCTTCTAGACACACAACCGTAGCCGAAAACAACAAAGCTACAGGCGGAACAGAAGGACGAGAAGGAGGGAGTCACTACGCCCTTCTAGACACACAACCGTAGCCGAAAACAACGAAGCTACAGGCGGAACAGAACATAAGAACATAAGAACGTAAGGAGTCTGCAAGAGGGACGAGAAGTGGGAGCAACTATGCCCTTCTAGACACACAACCGTAGCCGAAAACAAGGACGGAACTAGATGCAGAACAGGAGGAGGAAGAGTGGTAACAAAATTAATAAAGTACAGGAAGAAAATAATAAATAACAGTTTGTGGTGGAGAAAGGAGACACACATAACGACTCTTCCTGCATATAAATGAAAATAAAGAGAAGATAAAAAAAAACATTGATCAGATAGCCGCCGCCCCCCCCAAATAAAAAAAACACAAGACCTGACCTTCTCTCTCTCTCTCTCTCTCTCTCTCTCTCTCTCTCTCTCTCTCTCTCTCTCTCTCTCTCTCTCTCTCTCTCTCTCTCTCTCTCTCTCTCTCTCTCTCTCTCTCTCTCTCTCTCTCCCCTCAATAATTAACCTTTCTTCATTATTTCTACCAAACCTTGAGTCTTCTTTTCTTCTTTTCCTCCTTTCCTTCTCTCTTTTTCTTTATCTCTTTTCCATCTACTTCTTCTCACCTACACGATCTCCCTCCTTCCTCTCCTCTCTCCCTCCCTCTCTCTCTCCACCCCCCGCAGCAGCCGCATCAAGATTCGCAAAGGTTTCGTCTTCGTCTAGTGTTACCCGATGCATCACGGGGCTAAAAAAAGAGCGGGGAGGCGCCTAAATATAGCGGCGAGCGGTGGGCCGAGGCGAGGAAGGGGAGACAAGAGCCTGCTTGTTGCCCACGTGGGAGAGGGAAAGTAACCAACCCCCCAAGGCCCAAAGTGGAGAGAGAGAGAGAGAGAGAGAGAGAGAGAGAGAGAGAGAGAGAGAGAGAGAGAGAGAGAGAGAGAGAGAGAGAGAGAGAGAGAGAGAGAGAGAGTCTAAAACTATTCAAACACCTTGAAGCCAGACCGGAGAGAAAATAGTCGATTGATTGGCCAGGTGTTGATCGTGGTGTGGCAGACGAGGTACACAGCGAGGCGCGAGGCTCCTTTATAAAGAGAAACTATTAACGTGTTTGACGGCGAGATGTTCCATCAAGATATCCTGTATATATGTACACAAAAAATCTGCCAACCATCCATTATCGATTATCAACTTTCCGGCGCATATAAAATGAGGAGCAACGCCTTTACGGAACACAACAATCATGCAGTGAAGGTTGGAAAAAAAGAAACTCAGCAAATGAAGCAGAACTGGATTGACACATCAGTCCTTGACTCGACCACAGCTGCCATAAAGAAAGAGGCAACGCCCACCACGGTCTGCCGAGGCGCCCCGATAGCCAGCCAGACGGACAACATCACGGGGATGCACAACAAACATAAGACCTCAGCCTCGGCCGGCACTTCTGAGCGATCCCATAACCGGGTTTGGACGCAGGTCAGCCGCGCGGCGCCGACCGCCACTCACCAGTGCCGTCTGTCTCTTAAGAATATCACACGCACACACAAACCTCCACTACCAGTCACATTAAAAGGCAGATAGGTGTGGGCAGGGGCCCTATTTGGTGCTGCTTTCATCGTAAACTCAGAGAAAAAAGATCTAGAAGACTTATACGTCAGGTACAAATTAGAGGAACAAGTCAGGCATGTCACTACAGACCACCGGCTGCCCCCACACACACTCCTGGCGCCGGGCAGCGCCATCCTGAGTGGTGCAGTTAAGATCAGAAGGGACCGGGATGGGCCGCCTTGTGTGGAAGATGATTCAACGTATATCTGATAATAGTTAATAGACGGGCCACCCACGTCGCTCAGATCTTGAGATCGGTACGTTTGATGAGTTTGATCCACACTTCACGCGGCTGCTCCGCTGACGCATTCAAGCCCGCGAGGGTCGGTGGTCCTGGCAGATGCTTGAGAGGCCAAGACTGGACTAGTCCGACCTCGTCCAGACAAACAAATTTCAAATAAGGGAATCTTTTCTTGCTGGCACTGCGCGACTCTGCATAGGACACGCGTCACTGGGCCAAGGCCTCCCTGTCTTGCTGCCTCGATAAAAGGATGCGATCTGATAAGAGCACGTCGACTGTCTCTCTCTTTTACCTCCAGCCACCACACGCAAATCTCTCACAGCTTGATCAAGGGCTTGCTAAGTGTTTTGGCGGCCAGTCATTCCCTCTGCAAGGCGGACTCGGAAGGCTGAGAGCACCGGTACGAGGCGGCACTGGCTTGGCCTCAGCCTGACCCTCGACGGCCTCACACAGCAAGGACATGGGGTATCTCCGTCGACATCACGCGTTAACTGATGACCCGCTATTGTTTTCCGTACGTGTGGAGCAGCGACGAGACGACAACAACAACGAAACCCCGTCATTCATTTATGCACTTTTCCACTGTGACGTTTTTTAAATCTATTTCCTGATTAAATGAAAGCCTGTAACCTTTAAAAAGCATGAAGAAGACATGCTCAAGACTAAAAAATAAGAAAAAAACGAGAACTTTTGAGTAAGCAAGTAAAAATCTATGCAAGAAAAAGCATACACATGAACGATATCAGAAAACCACCAAGGAAAATTAGAGAAAAAAATAAACTCTATGATGGACGTGTTGATAGGAAAAATATGATAAGGAGAGGAGAGAAAAATAATGAAAGATAAGGAGAAAGAGGGTGAGGAAAATAAAGGAGGAAAAGAAAATGAAGAAGAAAGAGAAGGAAAATAAAGGAAGAAAGAAGGAAAAGAAAGAAAAAAGGTAAGAAATAAGAAGGTAAGAAGACATGGCAGAAAGATAAACAAAAAAAAGAAAAGGAGAGAAGATACGAAAAAGAAAGAAGGAAAGAAGACAAGGAAAAGGAAACACGGAAAGAAGATAAGGGCGAGGAAGGAAGGAAGGAAGGATACAAAACAAAAGAAGAACGAAGATACAAGCAAAAAAGAGGGAAGGACGACAAGAGAAAAAATAAAACAGGAAGACATGAAAAACAGAAGATGAGGAGAACGAAAACAAGGATACAAAAGAAGAAGAAAGATAAAGCAAGAGAAGAAAGGAAGAAAAACAAGAAAATAACCGACAAGGAGAAGAGATAAGAGACAGCAAGAGGGAGAAAGAAAGAGAGAAAACACACACACACACACTGCAGCCACATCCACGCGTCGCTGTGCATTCGAGTGGCGCTCAAGAGGCTGGACTACACGGGCATAAACAGACCCTCGGGCGTGACGTCACCCGCCCTCCTGATGCCCAGTGACGCCATTCCAATCAGAGAGAAGAGTATCCAAGACAAATACGAGGAGGAGGAGGAGGAGGAGAGGAGAATGATTGCGATGATAGGATAACAAAGAAGAGGGTAGGTGTGGTGTAGATGATGAAGAAGGAAGAAGAGTGAGAAAAACAACACGAGAAAGGATGGTAATGAAGGAGGAGGAGGAGGAGGAGGAGGAGGAGGAGAAAGAGAAGGATGGTAGGGATGATGAAAGCGAGGGAGAAAGGGGACCGTGAAGAAGATAGTGCAAGAGAGGAGGAAGAAGAAAAAAAAGAAACGAAATAAGAGATAAATTTGATAACGAAGGAAGAGAAGGAGGAGGAGGTGATGGAGAAACAGGAAGAAGAAGAAGAAGAAGAAGAGCAACAACAACAACAACAACAACAACGACAACAACAACAACAGCAACAACACCATCTTAAACGTAGCTAAATCTCAGCCAAGGAAAACAAAACAAAACAAAAAAACAAAAACACATCAACATCAAACATCATCAGACTCTTGTTTTTTTTAGTGAGAAGAGAATCTAATCCCTTCTCGTATCTCTCTCGTTGATGGGATTAAGTTTACGATAAATGGCGAGAGAGAGAGAGAGAGAGAGAGAGAGAGAGAGAGAGAGAGAAAGTGCCCTGTCTACCTGCTTACATATGCATGCGTGGGTTTCGGTGGCCGTGTCCTGTGTATGTGTGTATGTGTGTGTGTGTGTGTGTGTGTGTGGACGGTGACATAGTTCCCGACAAGTCAACAGCCGCCCTCCGTGAACAAAGGCGCCCCACTGTTTGTCTTAACAAGCTGAGGAGGACGCAGGCTGGGCAAACGAGGTGACTGAAGACAAGGGCAAAAAAAAGTATGTAAAGGGAAGGCCACATGTAGGAAACGTATATAAAAATGGAGAGAATTAAGAGAGAGAGAGAGAGAGAGAGAGAGAGAGAGAGAGAGAGAGAGAGAGAGAGAGAGAGAGAGAGAGAGAGAGAGAGAGAAAGGGCACAAACAGATACACATATACCACTGGGCCACGACTACAAAATAACACATGCTGGTAACTCTTATAATTATGTCACTGATGGAAAGAAAGACAAATAATAGAGATGTGTGTCCCTTGTTATTATTACCATCATTATTATTATTACTATCATTATTGTTATTATTATTATTAACTTTATCACCTGCCGTCTCGTAGAAAATGATATTGTTTTTGTTCTTCTTTCTTTTTTTGTCTGTTTATTATACTTCTGATTGTAGGTTAGTCTGTTACCAAGATATCTAACAAACGGATTCACATATATCGTCACCAAAGTCAATAGGTGAATATCTCAAGCTGATTAAATTTTGGAAGAAAAAAAACGATAAGAACTGATTGAATGATGGCGAATGAATGATAAAAAAACTAATTGAATGACTCATGGCGGAAATATTAAAAAAAACTCACCCTCTCTCATGTGTTTCGAGGGCGGTCCATGAGTGCCTCTGATCAGAACTGAGTTACCTACGTTCTGAGGGTGTCTGGCGTCTTCCCATGAGCATTTATACCGAACCAAACACTATATAGCAGAAATCTCTAGAGTCAAGACCTACAGCACATTATAGTACAACATTAAACATCAGAAACAGTTAAAATGCAAAGAACAAAGAGTAAGAGTCAGTCTGAATGGACAGGAATCAGAAAAGGTCTCAATTCGCAACAGAAGATTTGAATCGACAGAGGAAAAAGGTCGAATTTGAGTCAGTCTAAGCGGGCACAAGGGAAAGAGGTGGCAATTCACATCAGTAGAAGAGATGAATCGACAGAGGAATAAGGTCGAAGAATGGCAGATGATGAAAGGGGAAGAAACAAGGGCGCGGCGAGAAGAGGAAACACTAGCACGGACACAAGCTAGAAGGCAGCGGGTCAAGGTCTGTATAGAAGGATTGCGTCACAGGAACAGAAATTGCAGTAGTACGCAGTGAGGCAACTTGACATTGGGGAGTTTAAAGCAAAACTCCTCTGCAGCAACCATCTGTTAACTCATTAGGTATTGTTTATGTTCCTCCTCTCGTTTATTTCCCATGTCCAAGTCCGCTCATCGAAAGGGCTCTGTTTGGGTCTGTATAATTTTCTTATTTTCCCTTGATGCCCTTTTATAGATCTCAACAGTAAAAGTAAAATTATTTTATTCGTTTTTTTACGCTTCGGCCTATGGCGCCGGTAGGCTTTCTTGGTGGGGCCTGATGGTCGCCCGCAGCCCGTTATGGCGCAGGCAATTGTTTATAGTGGCGCATTCTTGCTCGGTTCATGCAGCCCCCCGGAGCTCGTCTTTGAGGCTCTCTTTTGAGAGAGAATCTAAGGTCCGGGTTGATGGGTGGTCTTCAGGGAAGCATGTAGGTAGGCCACTCGGCGGTAACTGAAATATCCCATTTGTGGGGGCTGGATGGACTCGAACCCGCGTCCAGAATGACGTGGCGCCGGCACACTAACCACTCAGCTACCGCCTCCCCAGGTGGGCGATACCTATTTTTTTCTTTTTTTGGAATACACACTTTGTTCATTTCATTTTGCTAATTTTTTCAATATTTTTACAACTCACTGTACACGAGCATCAATAGAGTCTACCATCCCCTTCCTCGACCTCCTCGCTAACGCTGGGCAAAACAAAACAAAAAAGCTACTTCCCTTCACCCCTTCTTCTCCCTCTCACACCGTCTCGCTTCTTTACCTTCCAATTTCCTTTTACCTCCCTTTCAATGCTTATCTTTCGTAGCTCATCTCCCGTTTATAGCCCCCGGCCGTCCCCAGCTGTTCCTCGCTCCACACTCACGCCGCATCCACTAAGGACTAGAGAGGGTGTGGTAGGCAGGCACATTCACCTACCATAACGAGAACCCTTAACATTCCACGACAAAGATAAGAAAGATGTCTTCATCTGTGCTATACTGAACGAAAAAAAAAAGCAACCTACATACTAATCATCCTTACGACAAAAAACGAAACAGCCTAAACATCAAAAACAACGAAAAAAATATATATAAAAAAAACATACACACACGATCCTTAAAACAAACAGCATTGGCACGGTGGGCAGAGCAAACACCGCAAACACTACAAACACACACACACACACACACACACACACACACACACACACACACACGAAAAACACTACCTAATCTTGCATCGGGTCAGATCGTGCCGTGCCTCATCACCGCGGCGGGTTGGCAGGCTGGCAGCGCGCGGCAAGGTCAGGCAGCCCCACGGTGACCTTATCTCCCTCGTTTTTACTGGGGCGTGAGGTGAGTCAGCGGGTGCCCACTTTCTCCTCCCTCCCTCCCTCCCTCCCTTCCTCTGTCTCTTTCTCTCTTCTTCCCATCGTCTGTTTCTTCCTGTGCCCCTCTATCTCTATCTCCTTCTCTCTATCATACCCCTTTCATATCTCTCATTGTCTTTTTTTTCTCTCTCACTGTCTTCTTCCTCCTCTTTCCCTCCCTCCCTTCTTCGTTTGTTTCTTCCTGGCCCTCTGTCTCTATCTATCTTCCTTCCTCTTCCTCCCTTTCTCCGTCATTATCTTCTTTCTCTCTATCTGCTCCGTTCGCACTCTTCCTTTCCCTCCCCCCCTTTCGGTCCCTTCCTCACTTCGTTTATTCCTCCTTGGCCCTCAGTCTCCTCCTTTCCTCTTTCTACTCCTTTCCTTCTACTTCCATATCTTCATTTCCCCTCTCCCTCTCCTCCCTTCTTCCCTTCCTTCCTCTATTTGCCTGTTTCTCCCTCTCCTTTTCCCTTCGCCTCCTTTTCCCTCCATCATCCTCTTCTCCTCCATCTCCCTCTATTCAGGTACTGCACAAGGATTATTCTGAGTAGTTATTTTTTCCATATTTTTTTTTTTTTGTGCATAGACGAAGGAAGGGAAGGAAGGTGGAAGGAAGAGAGAGAGAGAGAGAGAGAGAGAGAGAGAGAGAGAGAGAGAGAGAGAGAGAGAGAGGGAAGAGAAAGACAAAATAGAAAAAAACAGAAAAAGAAGAAAAGAAAAGAAAGAAAGAGAGAGAGAGAGAGAGAGAGAGAGAGAGAGAGAGAGAGAGAGAGAGAGAAGGGATGGAGTGATTATGGTGTCAAGTTCGTTTTTCTTTATTTGGTGATCGGATTAAATCTCTCGATGGAAAAAAAAAGGTGGTTTGTTTAGGAGTGGCTGTGGGATATGCGTTTCTCTCTCTCTCTCTCTCTGTTTATCTATTTTTTCCCTTTTTCTTTCTTTTTCTTTTTTTTCTCTTTCTCTTCTCTCTCTCCTTCCCTCTCTCTCTCTCTCTCTCTCTCTCTCTCTCTCTCTCTCTCTCTCTCTCTCTCTCTCTCTCTCTCCCGACGTGAGTTAGCAACCCAACCCCAGTGACCTTGAACTCTCACCCACGCTCGCCACCTGCCTGCCTCCCCTTCGTCACCTTCGTCAGGAGGTCGACCCCGCGCCCCCCCAGGCCCCCGCGCGCCCTCTACAGGTGTGCCGGGGAAGCAGATGAAGGGAGAGGGTAGTTACGGGGCGGCGGGGAGGGCAGGTGTGTGGCAGGTGTGGTAATGAGGTGAGGGGATGAGTTGTCCTTGCCACCCCCCCCTATCTCTCTCTCTCTCTCTCTCTCTCTCTCTCTCTCTCTCTCTCTCTCTCTCTCTCTCTCTCTCGATCTCGCTGTCTCTCATGCACACTCACACTCACACTCTCTCACACACACACACACACACACACACACACACACACACACGCACATATACACACACACATAGGTCCTATCTTACTACCTTGATCTCTTACACAGCATCACTCTCTCTTCCTCTCTCTCTTCCTCTCTCTTTCTCTTCCTTGTTTTTGATTTATGTTCTTTTTTTATGCATTGTTTATCTCTCACTCTCCCTTTTTTTGTTTTCTTTCTTCCTTTTCTTTACTTTGTTCTTTTTATGAATAAATGCGAGATTCATTCAAGCTAAATTTCACATCCTCTCTTAAACAATTTGGTAGTTTTTTTTTTTTTAAGGCGTCAATTGAGGATAATTTTAGATGTCTGGTGTTCAACTTCAGCGTCATTTTTTTTCAGTATGTCTCTGTGTGTGTGTGTGTGTGTGTGTGTGTGTGTGTGTGTGTGTGTTCTTATACCTGTCAGTTTGGCTATCTTAAACACCCTACCACTGTATTGTTTTTTTTTTTTTTCGTTTTGTCTTCAACTATCTTCGCCTGTTTCCAATGTCTGTATCTCTCTCATCTGTGTTGTCTGTCTATGTATCAGGTTATCATTAATTTATTTGTCTTGTAATTGTTAAGTTTATGCAATAGGTTACTCTCTGGCTGATAATTCATTGTTTTAAAGTCTATTACATCTGCTTTGTTATCTGTACATCAATGTCTGTATGTCTGTCTGTCCACCAGAAGCAAGACATCTAACTTACTTGACGCCATGGTGAAGGGTCAGACAGGCGGACGGAAGGAAGTAAGGAAGTACTGTCTGTCGCTCCGGAGACTTGCAAAAACACGAAACTAGACAACAGCTCTCTCTTTCTCTCTCTTAAAACAGCAGGTAGGCACAGGAGGAGCTACACGAGAGAGCCTCCACCGAACACACGACACAAGAACAGACTGCGAGGAAGCGGGCACCGAATGGCAGACTCCCGAGGTACACACTGAGAGGTCACCCACAACACGGGTCCTCCAAAACACCCTACCCACCCACCTACTTCACTTTCACTCGCAGCTGGAAGGTAAGAGAGGGACGGGGGACGGAGGACGGGGCGAGGGCGCACGGGAGAAGAGGAGGGAGAGAGGAAGTAGGAAGAGGATAAAGAGGACGAAGAAGGAGAGGAACAAGGGCCGTTTAGTGGTTTGTGGTATGAAGAGGGTGAAGAGGGTGAACTAAAAGGAGGTAGAAAGTAAAAAGGGGAAGAAAAGGAACGTGTTTAAGGACGAAGAAGAGGAGTAAGCAAGAGTCGTTTAGTGGTTTGCGGTAGGGAGAAGGTGAAGAGGTTGAACCAGTTGAGCTAAGAGGAGGAAGGAAGTAGGAAGGGTAGAAAGGGGACGAGCTTGAGGGGAAGGAGGAGAGGTAAGTGGCAGGGTAAGAGGGCGGTGTTTAGTGGTTAGTGATGTAAAGAAGGTGAAGGAGATGAACTAAAGGGAGGAAGGACATAGGAAGGATACACTAAAGAATGGCGGGTTGCACACATAGGAGGAAGGATGGGAAATAAGGTGTTTCCGCGGGTATTTCCGAGGCTTGTGGTATGGAAATGATGTATAATTGCCTGGGAAACTGTGACACCGGAAGACGGACGAAGCAAAGACAGAAACACACGTCAACAAGAAACAGGAAAAGAATGAAGGTGAGAAGCTTGTGAATAACAGCATGTGACGAGGAAGGCGAGAAAAAAAGAGGCAGAAAGGGAGATTAGGGAAGAAAGAAACAGTGTAAGACTCAGGAGACGAAAATTATTAAAGCAAGAAATGAGTGAAAAAAGAAACAATAGACAAAATATAGGGTAAGACAAATCCCCCAAAATCTCCAGAAAGAGGTAAGAAAAAAAAAACATTCATACCACCAGAAAAAGGAAGCTAATATCGTGAAAGAGCAAAGGTATGATATAAAAAAATTAATTACAATGACACACAAGATAAAGGAGAGGGAATAGGTAGGTAATCAAGAGGGAATAAATATAGGCGATTGAAAAGATACTAATTAATAGATGATGTGACAAAAAAATAGTGATTGGGAAACGAAATATAAAAAAGATGCGAAGTATTTGAAGAGGAAGGAAGGAAGAGAGAGAAAGAGAATCCCGGAAAAGAGAATTTTGCGACCTTGAAAAGAGCAACAAATGAGTCAGAGAGAGAGAGAGAGAGAGAGAGAGAGAGAGAGAGAGAGAGAGGATACATACATACATACATACATACAGACAGACAGACATACAGACAGACAGACACACTTTATCATATTTTTATTAAGGACTGAAGGATACATGATAATACTGTGAGTTATATGCATGAAGTAAATTGATATACACCCTATTTACATATTATGTCTGTTTGTCTATCTATCTGTCTATTTGTTTATCTATCTCCTACGCACTCTCTCTCTCTCTCTCTCTCTCTCTCTCTCTCTCTCTCTCTCTCTCTCTCTCTCTCTCTCTCTCTCTCTCTCTCTCTCTCTCTCTCTCTCTCTCTCTCTCTCTCTCATCCCGGCCTCGGTAAGGGTCAGAGGGGAAGGCTGGGGGTGGCCGCGAGGGGTTGTGTGTGTGTGTGTGTGTGTGTGTGTTTTAGTCATGATGTTTATATACGTTGGACGCTGTGAATCAACTACCTACGTTTATGTTGCCAATATCACTAAAAAAAACACCATCATCATCATCATAAATATATTTCTCTCATGTAAGTAAGATTATCACAACTTGAGGAACTTCTTCTATATCTATTTTTCTATCTTCGTTTTTATCAGCATCACAACAGTCATCATTTCCTCCATCATCACAACCACCATACCAGCAGGGACAACACCACTACCACCACCACCTTCATTTTTATCAGCATCACAATTCCGTCACCATCTTCACCATCATCCCCACCACCATATCAGCAGGAACAACACCATTACCACCACCATCAACATCACTACCACCACCACTCTCACCTCACTCCCACACCAACCACCACCAGCAGCAGCAACAACAATATAAACAGTTCCAATATCACAACCCAAACAATGATAACAATGCAAAAGAATTCACAAATTATACGTTATCAGAGCAAATAAAGGAATTCAGAGGCAGTGTTACCAAAGCCTTTCCACTACTACTACTACTACTACTACTACTACTACCACTATAACTACTACTCAACATCAATGACTCCCCAACCTTCCCCCCCTTCCCCCCTTATTGCATGGGCGTGCAGGCGGGCGGGCGGCGGCGTGATTGAAGAAGACGAAGCAAGCAAGATGAGTCAAGTTACATTAATGATCCTACACACAAAAATAAACAAGACACCCGAGCCAAACACACACACACACACACACACACACACACACACACACACACACACACACACACACACAAAGGGACACAGGATAAAGATAGTAGGTAGCCCCCGAAGCAGATAAAAAAAACACCCGAAGTCCATCTTCATTCACAGCTAAACAAACACCATCAAGACGTTTTATTTATTTTATTTTTATTTCAAAGTTCAACGCTCCCCTCATAGGTACACACACACACACACACACACACACACACACACACACACACACACACACACACACACACACGGAAAAAACATATGACATTCTGTACCTTTCACGATAACAAAGACCACAGTAAGGTACGTTTGGCCTTTTATACTCTCTCTCTCTCTCTCTCTCTCTCTCTCTCTCTCTCTCTCTCTCTCTCTCTCTCTCTCTCTCTCTCTCTCTCTCTCTCTCTCTCTCTCTCTCTCTCGCTGTACCTAGATTGCGTTAGATGCGTTAAAACGTACTCCACACAATGTATATTTCCGGGGCGTACCTTCGTCTCGGTCTCAAACTATGTGAGTAAAAAAAAAAGAAGAAAGGGTCCATCTTGGCGTGTGTTCTGCTTCATTGCGATCTGTCTCGAGTCTGTCTGTCTGTCTGTGCGCTGTGTCAGGCCTTTCAAGATGGGAGAGTATAAATAGCCGAGCTTACTATAAACGAAATGACATGCCCAGTTTGCCCACCGCTATTCTTGCCATTTCGTCTGATCATTGTGAACTTAACCATTACTACTACAAACACCTCTCCTTCCCTTTCTTGTCCCTTTCTTCCTTATCTTAGCTCTTCCTCTTCTTAATAAACACACTGAGTCAACGTTAAATCTACTTCTATCATGCGTTTTCATTTATGCACTGTACACTAAGTCATAACTACCCCCATCGTTCCCTTTCTTGTCCGTCTGTAGCTCTTCCTCTCCTTACTAAAAAGACTAAATCAACATTAAATCTACTTCCAAAGGCTGTTTCTCCTTATACATTGTGCAACCAGTCACTACTACCTATCATTTCCCTTCTTAGTCCATCTTCCGTATCTTAGCTCTTCCTCTCAACTCACTAAAAAGACTAAATCAACATTAAAACTACTGACATTCACTGTTTCTCCTTAAACATTGTGCAGCCAGTCACTACTACCTACCATCTCCCTGTCTAGTCCATCTTCCGTATCTTAGCTCTTCTTCAACTCACTAAAAAGACTAAATCAACATTAAAACTACTTACATTCACTGTTTCTCCTTTAACATTGTGCAGCCAGTCACTACTACCTACCATCTCCCTGTCTAGTCTATCTTCCGTAGTGTAGATCTTCCACAACTCCCTAAAAAGACTAAATGAACACTAAATCTTCTTTCATATGCTGTTTCTCCTTATATATTGTACAGCCAGTTATGACTACCACCAATTTCCCTTCCTAGTCCGTCATCACTGTCTTAGCTCTTCCACAACTCGCTAAAACGACACATCAACATCCTTACTCAGCAATGATGCACAAAAACAGTTTAGTCTGCCTTGTATCCGTTCGTTGTCTCTCTCTCACTCCACTAAGTTCATTTTCGCTCCTTCTTCCTCTTCCTCCTCCTCCCCCTGGGTGAGTCAGAAGCCTTCCTCCAGCGAAAAAAATGAGCTAAATCAGAAAATGAGTCGTTCCTGTAACTATGAGCCCCACCATCACGGCCTCAACCCCATCACCACCTGGCTGCCCTCCTCTTCTCTCCCTTCCCTCCCTCCCATCACGCGCCGTCCGCCCTCCTTCCATCTCCTGCCTTGCCTCGCGTCCCAGCCTACCCGTTATCCGCCTGGCTGTTTGTGTTACCTGTCTGCAGTGTATGATGACTAACCAGCCTTCTTTACAGCACTTTACCCTAACACATCCTCTTCAAGCAAACAAGTATCTCTTTAGTGTGTGTTTAGAGGGATCGGAAGGCTTTTGTTGGGGGATGCTGCCCATTCCGTCATGTAATTGATATCTTTATGACTCTATGGTTTATTCATTGCACGTATCGCGGTCAACGTCCTCCCTCCCTGAAGCTAAGTGAAGATGCACGGGGCGTTCTCCGAAAAAGACGCGGTGTTTTCTCCACGGTAAACTGATAAAGAGGAGGTCAAAAAACGGCAGAGGATGGAAATAGCGTGAGAGGGTGACGGTCGCGCGAGGAGAGACACAGGGACAGAGAGACGAGGTGAAGTATAAGGTTGAAAGACAAAAACAAGAGAATGGAGTGGAATAACCGTAAGCGTCAGAGGGTTATGGAGGCAAGACGAAGTAACAGAGGGAGGGAGGAGAAAGATACGTAAGAAGGAGAGGCGAGGGATAAAAACTGAAAGATGGAAAGAGGAAACAGACGAAGTGAAGTATAAAGTTTGAAAGACAAAAACAAGAGACTGGGGTGGAATAACCGTAAGCGTCAGAGGGTTATGGAGGCAAGACGAAGTTAAAGAGGGAGGGAGGAGAAAGATACGTAAGAAGGAGAGGCGAGGGATAAAAACTGAAAGACGGAAAGAAGAAACAGAGACGAGGTGAAGTATAAAGGTTGAAAGACAAAAACAAGAGACTGGACCAGAATAACCGTAAGCGTCAGAGGGTTATGGAGGCAAGACGAAGTTAAAGAGGGAGGAAGGAGACAGACATGCGTAAGAAGACGAGGAGAGGGATAAAAACTGAAAGACGGAGAGAAGAAACTAAAATGGAGTAATCCTTAGCTTGAGAGGGTGATGGTGGCAAGGCGGATTTATTGTTTTTTACAGCAAAGGAAGCAGCTCAAGGGCAAAAAACTGTAATAATGAGAAGAAAAAGCCCGCTAATCACTGCCCCTATAAAAAAAGAGTTAAGAAGTGTAAAAAAGAGAGGTTAGTTTCAGGAGGAAGAGGTCAATTTCGGGAGGAAGAGGTCAGTCTCGGGAGGAAGATGTCAGTTTCGTTAGGAAGAGGTCAATTTCGGGAGGATTAACAGAGGGAGGAAGGAGAAGAAAGACACGTATGAAGAAGACGAGGCGAGGGATAAAAGGTGCAAGGAAGAGGTCAATTTCGGGAGGATTAACAGAGGGAGGAAGAAAAAGAAAGACACGTAAGATGAAGACGAGGCGAGGGATAAAAGGTGCAAGGAAGAGGTCAATTTCGCTAAGGAGAGGTCAATTTCGGGAGGATAAACAGAGGGAGGAAGAAAAAGAAAGACACGTAAGAAGAAGACGAGGCGAGGGATAAAAGATGAAAGACAGAAACAAGAGACTGAAGTGGAATATAATCGCCCTGACACCTGATCGTTGTATACACTGATGAAACGCCTGAAGAGGGATGAACAACATGTCGAGAGGGTGGAGGAATGCGGGGAGGGTGGAAGTTAGTTTTAATAAAGAACAGAACTAAATACGAGGCTCGATTGAATATAAAAATAGCCCAATACGCGATGGCTCGACACTTGAAGGCCTTGAGTACGTGTGTGTATATCGAATGTGAGGAAGGCGAAGGAGAGGAAGGTGGAAGAGGGAAACAAAACTAAACACACAGAGCAAGATTTAAAGAGGAAACAAGCAAGTAAGCGATGGCTGTACTCTAGATTAAGGGACTTGAGTAGGTGTGTATCGAGTGAGGAAAGGCGTACAGAGAGGAAGGTGGAAGAGGGAAACAAAACTAAGCCCACATTGCAAGATTTAAAGAGGGAACAAGCAAGTAAGCGATGGCTGTACTCTAAATAAAGGGACCTGAGTAAGTGTGTATCGAGTGAGGAAAGGCGTACAGAGAGGAAGGTGGAAGAGGGAAACAAAACTAAGCCCACATTGCAAGATTTAAAGACAAAACAAGCAAGCAAGAACGCAATATCTGTAGCTACAATAGAAGAACTTAACAAGGAGGTGTGTGCTGTGAGTATAGAAGAGTTAATTAAAATAGAACTTGGAAAAATGGAAACTGATCTGAACACTGCTAAGATTTTAAAAGAAGAACACTCTCCGACATTCAGAGGCTATACGGACTAGAAAAGAATAGCCATGTGTCTAAAGGGCGTAAGGAAGAAGCAGGATAAAAGTGGAAAGAAGAGAAAGTAAAATTAAGTCCATCCTGGTGTGTTCTGCTTCATTGCAAACTGTCTCGTGTGTGTCTGAACTACCTGACTAACCGCAACGCAATGCTAGATAAAAAAAAAAAGAGCTCAATGCACGGTGGTTATACAGAAGTAGGAACTGAATATGCAAGATGTTGAGTGGGTGCACGGGTGAACGGAGGGGGATAGAAGAAGAGTAAGAGGACAAGGAAGCAAAATAGAACACGAGGGACAGCTAAAATTAAAAGGAAAAAATAGTTAAACCACACGATCGCAGCTGTCCAATGGGAGGCGTTCGAGGGGGCGTGTGGCGAGATGGTGGGTGGATGTTAAAGCAGCGAAGGACGGAAGTTAAAAAGAGAAAACCGAATCTAACACATTGGTAAACTTTAAAGGCAAAAACAGACCAACACACGAGGCGGTATACGGTTGGAGGCGGAAGAGGATGAAGAGTCTGAGCAAGGAAACGAAAGTAATGGTGGATTTAAGAGCAGCGAAGAAGAGGTTGAAAAGAGAAAACCAGATCTAACACAATGAATGGCAAACTTTAAAAGGCAGGAGCAGACCAACACGCGAGAAAAAAATAATGAAACTAATAAAAAAAATCAGTGTATAAGAAAAAGCACAAAAAATAATAAAAAATAACGTATAGGAGCAAAGAGAGGAGTAAACGACGAAAACGAGGCGGTATAGGCTACGGTAGGAGGCGAAAGAGGATGAGGAATCTGAGCAACTAGGAAACGAAAGTACACACACACAATGCAGGAATTTAAAAGGAAATCACGCCAACACAACAGGAGGCGGCGGAACAATAAAAGGGACTTGAGAAGGTGCGTAGGTATGTGTCGATATAGAGAGAGTGGACGACGGCGGAGGATGAAAAAATCTGCAGCAGGAAACGAATAACACACAACCTTAGATTATACAGAGGTAAGTTCATACGAATTGGTTCTACAGCGGAAGGAGTTGAGTAGGTAAGTGTTGAGAAAGGTGACGGCAGCGGAAGATGAATATATTGAAAAGGACACGAAATAACACACAATATTCGATTCTGAAGGGAGATTCACAGCAAAAGAAGTTGAGTAGATGTGTGCTGGGAAGGCGTCGGGCGGAGGGCGGGCAGCGGGCGGCTCCTGAAATACCCGCCCATCCGACATTCCCGAGGCACAGCTGAGCGCCCGACAAATCACTATTTATAAGACCAGGGCACGGCGCTCCCTCCCTCCCTCCCAGCTACCTGTCCTTATCGGCTCACCTGTGGCTACCTGGCGAGTGGCACCTGGTCCCCCTTCGAGCCCGTACTCAGGCGGCTCTTCCCCCCGAGGATGGCGCAGCAGTCGGAGCCGAGGAAGGTGAGGAGGAGAGGCGGCAGGTGGCGCCGTAGGGGTGGGGTGCTGGCGGACGGCACAGAGCTGACACACTACTGGCTCTCTGGCACCGAGCGGCCCCGGTTCTGGCCCCCCTCCCCCTCCCCTGGGCTCCCCCTCCTCTAGCAACACCCACACGCTCTCTCTCTCTCTCTCTCTCTCTCTCTCTCTCTCTCTCTCTCTCTCTCTCTCTCTCTCTCTCTCTCTCTCTCTCTCTCTCTCTCTCTTTCGCTCGCTCGCTCTCTTGGTCTTGCGTCTTGCCGCCGAAGAAGAAAAGTCCCTAACCTTATGTCTCTTTGCACGCCCACCCGTCCACATCTACACGACTACACACACACACACACACACACACACACACACACGCCCTCGCTACACCTCTCTCTGGTCGTCCTGGTCGTGCCGGCCAAGAGTCTCCTGAGGAAGGTCGGGTTTGGACGTGACGGAGGAGCGCGGCGTCCTGAGCTTCCCGCGACTAAGCCTCCGGTGCGCGTACTTGCTCTCGCTCACTTTCATGCGCTCCTCCGAACATGCCACTTCGATAGCCACGACGGTCTTCAGCACGTCGCCCCGGTTTTTCCGCCGCGGCTTCTCATGTTTGTTGTCCGACATTCTGCCTGAGTGACTGTGTGTGTGTTTGTGTGTGTGTGTGGACTTCCCTTTCTCTCTTCCTTTTCTCTCCGTGTGTGTGATGACCTGTAAAGTGTGTCTCTGCCTGTCTCTCTTCGTCTGTCTGTGCGTTTCTCTGGTTATCTGTTCCTAGGGTTTCATCGTATGTTTTCACGGTGTATTTGGTGAAGTTAGTCAGTCAGTTAGTTAGTAAGTCGGTTTTTCGGTTTGTCTACCTTTCTACCTGCCGGTTTGTTACGTCTGGTCTTCCTGTTAGTACGTAAGTCTTCTCCTGTCTCTCTCTCTCTTTCGTTATCCTCCCTTCTCTCTGTCTCTCTTTCTCTCACACTCCCTATTTCACTCCCTTTCACACTCCCTCCTACACAGAGGAGCCACAGGGACAAACTGAAACGCTATAACAACCACGGTCAAAGTCATGCACTCTTTTCCCCTCCCTCCGTACCCTCCCTCACCTTCATCGCCCCCCCTCCCCCCAGCATCCCTCTCTCTCTTCCTCTCTCATCCCTCCCACTTTTCTACCCGGTCTCTTTTTCCCTCCACTTTGTCTCCCTCCCCCTGCTACTTCTTCTCTCCCCCCTTATCCTCTCTCTCTCTCTCTCTCTCTCTCTCTCTCTCTCTCTCTCTCTCTCTCTCTCTCTCTCTCTCTCTCTCTCTCTCTCGCTCTCTCTCTCTCTCTCTCTCTCTCTCTCTCTCTCTCTCTCTCTCTCTCTCTCTCTCTCTCTCTCTCTCTCTCTCTCTCTCTCTCTCTCTCTCTCTCTCTCTCTCTCTCGATCAAGATAAGACTACTAAGATTGCTTCTATGAATATTCTTTTGTGTTTCACGAAAAAGTAAGGAAAGAAATTGACGAATGTAAATAAATGCAATGAAAAGTAAAGATAAGAAACTGATTAATGAGAACAAACTTGTTGAGGAAAGAAGACATTGTGTAGTAACTCTGAGAATGAGTTAATTTCAATGATGACGATTTTCCTACATGGTAACTTTGATATTCACAAGCTTAACGACCAGAAACAAAAGAAAGCGAATGAAAGCGACGACAGTATCATTATCACCATTATTATTCTCACAGATATGCCATCGGGAATAGTTTGGTTATAAGACTAAACCAAAAGTCTAATGAAAACAAGCGAAAACAAAAGGAAAAATGTGCATATGAAAATACACTGACGAAGAAAACAGGAATGAAAAAAACGTTAAGTGAGCTGGGAAGGAGACCCACGCAACACACACAGGACCGGCAAGAGAGTAAAACATAAGTGAAGGAGGACCATGTGAAAAACTCATAAACAAACAAACACAGCAATCAAGGGAGAAAACAACAACAAACAAAGGAGAAAACAACAAGGATCTAGACGGAAACAGTTAACCTCCCCCCAAAAAAACACAAAATCGAAAAAAATGTATTGGTGGCTGAGTGGTTAGCATGCTGGCGTTGCGTCCAAAAGGACACGGGGTTCGAGTCCTGCCCGCCGCCTCAGCTGAGATTTTTCGGTCGCCGCTGAGTGGCCTAAGACTACCCACATGCTGTCCTGAAGACCACCTGTCAACCCGGACTCCAGATTCTCTTTCTGAAAGAGAGGCTCAAAGATGAGTTCCTGAGGGTAGCATGAGCCAAGCAAGATGGCGCCACCACAAACACTTGCCTGCGTCGCAAAGGGCTGGGGCCAACCACCAGGGGCGGAGGGCAAGACTACCGGCGCCATAGGCCGAAACGTATTTTTTTTAAGTCAGAACCAAAATGGAAACAATGAAAGCAACAAAAAAAAACGCTATATAAAAATAATTGATAAAAGGAAAAAGCGATAAAAAACAACAACAATCAAATCAAAACAAGGAAAACAAAACAAAACAAAGAAAAAACATTAAAAAAAGAAAACAACACAAATAAAACAAATAACCAACACTAACAGCAACTGAAAAAAATACGGTAATACTCAGAACCGAAAACAACTGAAATACTAACACATAAGAGCAAAGAAAAAAAAAGAGAGTAAAACACGAAACCGGGAATCGAACTCTCATTTGGCCTCTCGTTCTTTATACTTTAGTTCGGAGCGGCGTCTAGCGGGCTTAACTTTTTTTCTGTTGTTCTTGATGCTAATGTTTTTGCCCTAGAGCTGCCTCCCTTGCTGTAAAAAGAAAAAAAAGACACGTAAAGCTGAAAAGGTGAGGAAGGCGGAGGACGAGCGGGACGGATCGGATCAGGGTGAGTCGGGGAGCGAAGTAGCGCGGGGTATAGGCGGAGGGAGAGGAGCGGTGGAGGCTGTGTTGATGAGAGGCTGAGGCGGGCAGGTAGGCAGCGGGAGGGAGCGCGGCGCCAGATAGCTCCAAGGTGCAGTCACTTGTCTATTTGTGGGGCGGCGGCGCGCGACCCTTGCTAGGTGTTGGGTCCTGGGTGATGGGTAATGCTCCTCCCTCCCTCTCCCTCTCTCTCTCTCTCTCTCCCTTTTGCAATCTGTCCATCTCTCCATCCCTCTCCCTCTTTCTCTCCAGCTTTTCCTTCATTATGCAACTCTCTCCCTCTTCTTTCTTCTCTCCTCTTTTTCCTTCTGCTCTTCTCTCCCGCTTCCCTCTCTCCCTCTCTCTCTTCCTTTCCCTTTTGCTATCTGTCTATCTCTCCATCCATCCTTCTCTCTCTCTTAAGTTATTCCTTCTTTATTCAACTCTATCCCCGTTCTTTCTGGTCTTCCTTCCTTCCCCCTCTCTCTCTCTTCCTTTCCCTTCTGCTATCTATCTCTTTCTCTCTCTCAAGCTATTCCTTTTCTAAACATCTTTATCCCCTTCTTCCTCTTTCCCTGTTCTTTCTTCTCTCCTCCTTTTCCTTCTATCTCTCCATCTCTCAAGTTCTTTTTTTCTTCCTTCTCTATCTCTATCTCTCTTTCTCATGCTCTTCATTCTCTCTTCTTCCAATTTCTCTCTTTTTTATTAACTTTCCTTCTCTCTTTATCCCAATCTTCCTGTCTCCTGCTCTTTCCTGCAGGAAAAATACTCGAAAAGATTATTAGAGACAAACTTGTTAAGTTTCTAGAAGACAATAATGTGATCTCCGACACCCAGCATGGCTTCAGAAACAAGCGCTCCTGCCTAACGAATTTATTAGACTTCTTCCAAGGTATATATAAGAACTGGGATGCCCACATCCCCAGTGATGTTATATACCTGGACTTTCAGAAAGCCTTCGACAAGGTACCGCACGAGCGACTCCTTAAGAAACTGCACTCGGCGGGCATTGGAGCCAAGCTGATCGCGTGGATAAGAGATTGGCTCACCGACAGAAAACAACGAGTACTACTCAACGGACAGCCTTCCGATTGGCTTCCAGTCACTAGTGGAGTGCCTCAAGGGTCAGTGCTGGGACCCATTCTCTTCATCATATATATCAACGACCTCGAATCAGGACTGAAATCCACAATATCGAAATTTGCTGATGACACTAAGGTGGGGGGACAGGCCCTCACAAAGACCGACTGCGAAATCATTCAGAAAGACCTCACTCCCATTATCGAATGGTCGGAAAAAGGGCAAATGTCCTTTAATGTTGACAAATGCAAAGTCATGCACATTGGGTCCAGAAATAATAAGCACACATACATCATGAATGGGAAACCTCTGCAGACGATGCAGGAGGAAAAGTATCTTGAGGTCACTATCAGCAGTGACCTGAAACACGCGAATCACTGTAAAAAAGCATACAACAAAGCCAACACTATGCTCGGGTTCATAGCGAGGAACTTCGAGTGTAAAACGCCAGACGTGATGCTATCCTTGTATAATTCCATGGTAAGACCGCACCTCGAGTATGCAGTACAGTTCTGGTCTCCTAATTACAGAAAGGACATTGATTTACTGGAAAGGATTCAACGACGCGCCACGAAAATGATTCCAACCTTAAGGGCTCAACCGTACGAGGAACGACTCAAGCGACTCAATCTCTTTACACTGGAGAAAAGACGCCTACGAGGAGATATGATTCAAGTCTTCAAGTATCTAAAAAAATTCAATAACGTCGATTACTCCAATTTCTTTGAATTGCAAACCAACCTAAGAACTAGAAATAACGGTTTACCCATTCAGTCTAGTCGATGTAACACAGACATCGGAAGGAGTTTCTTTTCAAACCGAGTCATCCGTCACTGGAACAATCTTCCTTCAGAAGTAGTAAATGCGAATACTATCAACTCCTTCAAATATAGAATCGACCGTCACTTCGCTGCGTCGGGAGTAAACTGAATATTGAGTTGCTTTCATCTGCTCCTCAATATCGAGGCGCTTTCATCTGCTCCTCAATGTCGAGGTGCTTTCATCTGCTCCCCAGGCCCCAGGCTGTCGAGCAGATTAAATCACCAAAGCGGGCAACCTCGTAATGAGCCAATAGGCTTTCTGTTGCCTGCGTTTCCATGTTTCCATGTTTCCATGTTCTCTTTCTCTCCTTCTCCTCTTCCTCCTTCCCTTTACCTTTCTATCTCTCTCTATCTCTTCCTTCCTTCCCTTTCTCCTGTCCTTCATTCTTTCCTTCTACTCCAACTTCTTTCCTCCTAATTTTCCCCTCTGCATTTTTTTTCTCCTCTCCTCTCTCTCCCTCTTCATCCCTTCACTATCTCTTCATCTTCTCTTCAATCTTCTCTTTGTTCTCCAATCCTATTTTCCCTTCATTGCCATCCTGTCCTCATTATTTTATCCCCCCCTTTCTCTCTTTCTCTTTCAATTGCTTCATCTCTCTCTCTCTCTCTCTCTCTCTCTCTCTCTCTCTCTCTCTCTCTCTCTCTCTCTCTCTCTCTCTCTCTCTCTCTCTCTCTCTCTCTCTCTCTCTCTCTCTCTCTCTCTTGTCTATTCTATATTTATTTTCTCTCTCATTCTTATGCTTTTTTCTTTGGCCTCCTCCTCCTCGTTCTCCTCCTCCTCCTCCTCCTCCTCCTCCTCCTCCGCGAAAACCTAAAGAGTGTAACAATAATATTAATAAAAAAGATGTACAGCAAGGGAGGAAAGGTTGGAAAAGGGGAGAAGAGGTGAAGGAGGAAGGGAAGGAGAGGTGAAGGAGGAAGGGAGGGGTGAAGGAGAGAAGGAGGAAGGGAGGGGGGATGGAGGGGGAGGTAGGAGGAAGGGATGTTATGTGTAAACTGTTGTCATGAGTGAGGTGGGAAAGGGGGAGACGGCAGGGGTGAGGAAGGGGTGATAGGGGGGAGAGGGGGGCGGGGTGTATTTAGGTCAGGGGCAAGGAGTTCTCCCTCACCCCCCTCACTCCCTTCACTCCTCCCCTTCCTTCTATTCCTTCCTATCACACTTTTATCCTTTGTTATCCTTCCTATTATTTGCTCCTTCACTCGGCTTTTTATTCTTTTAGTATTTCTTATTCTCTCTTTATTCCTCTTCCTTTTACATCCTATTACCTCTTTTTATCTTATTTTTCACTCTTTCTTTCCTTTCACTTTTCTCTTTCTTTTTTAGTCTCTTTTCTGTTTTATGTTTTCTACTCCTTCCTTTCTTTCTTTCTACTCCTTCCTTTCTTTCTCCTCTTCTTCATACTCTTTATTATCTCTTTCATCTTCCTTCTACTTCTTTCTTATCTTCCTCTCTCCTTTTATTTCTACTCTTTAATCCATTTTTTTCCTTCATTCTGCTTATTTATGCCCATTAGTCCCCCTTTCCCTTCCTTATATTCTTGCCTAATTTCCTTTTCTTTCTCTTTTTTTCCCTTTCTACTTCGACTCTTTCCTCTTTCCTCTCCTTCCTCACTTTTTTTTCTCTTACTTCCGTTGCCTTTTATTAGTCTTTCTCTCTCTTCCTTTTTCTTCTCCTTTCCTCTATTCTCTCTTTTCTCCTTCCTTCCTGAGGGTCAAAATATCTCTCCCTCCCTCCTTCCCTCATAACCTTTCTCTTTCTCTTTCTCCTTTTAAAGTCTCTCTCTCTCTCTCTCTCTCTCTCTCTCTCTCTCTCTCTCTCTGAAGTGCATTTCCTGAGCTTTCTTTCTTTGTTTCGTGTCTAGTTTTCTTTTTATAAATATTTTTGTTTCTACACGGTTCGTTTTTTCTCTTCTCTACACCTGCTGTCACTATGTTTTCCTCTCTCTCTCTCTCTCTCTCTCTCTCTCTCTCTCTCTCTCTCTCTCTCTCTCTCTCTCTTGCAGCTCTGTTTCACTTTCTTTTTATTTCAGAGTCAAGGTTAAAGTCTCTCTCTCTCTCTCTCTCTCTCTCTCTCTCTCTCTCTCTCTCTCTCTAAAAATAAAAAAATAAAAATTAATCGCATACTTCAAGGTTCAGCGTCCTATCACCTGCCAATAATAATAATAATAATAATAATAATAATAATAATAATAATAATAATAATAATAATAATAATAATAATAATAATAATACCTTGCAAAAGACAAAAGAAAACTGGAATGAAAACATACAAAGAAAAAAATGAAACTTGAAAAAAAAAGAAAAAAAAGAAAATGAAAATGGGAAAATAAATATACAAGAAAAAGAAAATAATAAGGGTGACTCAAGGTTTTTTAATCGTCTTCATCACACGCTTGCCGCTGCGTCTTATAATTTCCTCTGCGTACTCTAATCACTTTTTTTTTATCATCGTCACTAAGTACTGTTGCCCCTACTTCCCCTTCTGATAACCTAAACATTTTCTCTTCTATTCCCATCATAAACGTCTTTCTTGTGTCTGTAACTCCTATCATTGCAACAGTTTATATCCCTTTCCTTTTTATATTCTTTGCTAATCATGTTTCTATAATTCTCACCCTCTATCTACTTATCTCTCCCTAATTTATTGTTTTACTTCCCTCTTATCTATCACTAACTGCTCTTTGCTCTATTCAATTCCTCTCTTGTCTACAATTTATTCTCTTTTCTGCTCTGTCTCTCTCTACCCCCTTTTTATTTTGTTTACTCCTAACATAAGAATAATCTATAGTTTGCCATCCCTTCCACGTTTTCTTTGGCATTCAACACTTCTTTTTTTCATCTATGTTTTCCTCATTTATCTCACGCCTGTCTACTATTAATCTTCGTTTCAGCAATCCTCTTTCTTTTTCTTTCACACCGACTCCTCTTCCTTCTCTTCTTCCTTACATCTACTCCATCTTCTGTTCCTCCTTTCGTGGGGTCAAAATATCTCAAACCTATCTACTCTTACATTTCGTTTCAGCAATCCTCATTCATCTTTCCTTTTTTCCGTTTTCTCTTTCTTCTTTCCCTTACTGTAGTTTGTGTTTCTTGGACCCGAACACCTGCATGACTCCTGAGGGCACCTGTGACTCGTGTGTTTCTGGTTCCCACGGCGGTGCATTAAGTGGTTAGGAAATGTCTTCGTGTTTATTCAGCGCGAAGACAATGCATATAAATAATGGAGCTCAAGAAAAAGTTATCTGTTTTTTTGTTTAATCTTTTTTACTCTCATTGGTATGAAGTGGAGGTTGAGGTAAAGGTGTGTGTGTGTGTGTGTGTGTGTGTGTGCGTCTGTGTCTGGGGGGGAGGGGGATATCGCTGGGGGGAGGGGGGGATTAGAAAAAGAGAGACAATATTTAGATCCAAAAATGTTAATGAGATGTTGTTCTACTCCTCTCTCGGTCAAAATCCTTCATAACTTAAGTACTCTTTGTCTACTCTTCTCCATCTTTAATTCCCCCCCTTATTCTCCTTACCTTTTCTTCCCGTTCACACCTATCATCACGACCTCTCTCTCTCTATCCTCTCGTCCCTCCACCTCTCGACCACCAGTACCTTTAATTTCCTCCTCTCACTCTTACTTTCCCTTCTTAATTTCTGTTCCTGTCCAAGCATATCACCTCGTCCACTCTCTCCACCCTCTCGTCACCTCTCTTCGAAGGTCCTCCACCACCACCACCACCACGAGGCCAGTTCAACGCATGTCCCTCCACCTCTCCTCCTGACCACTCCTTTCCCGTCTCGCTCCCCGCCTCAGCTTTCCCCGTAAAAGGCCCGGAAAATAAACATCGTCGGATCACAACGGCGGGTGTCGATGCGTCAGCCGGGCACTCAGACGCTAAGAGACCGAGCGAAGGGCCCCGACGTGCATTCCCGAGAGAGGCTGGAGGCTGGAGGGCGGGCGGGGGTCACGGCGGCTCATACAAGTGCCTGCGTGACTGTCTGAAGGATGAATGAGGACCTTGGGGTGATTAAGAGAATAGAATTGCACGGTTTTCATCACCTCGAATCTGTTTATGCGTGTGAAATAAGGCTGCAGTAGTTATATTTGAGGTTTGACGTGTAGCTCCAAAAGTAGAGATGGAATGTAACGTAATGGCTGCGAATAATGGTTTTGAGGCTTTGGAGAAAGGTATATTTGAGAGATGAAGGAGACGGTACCTGAGTGTTGACCTGTTGATCCAAAATTGATTAAAAATAACAGGATTGCACGGCCTTATCACCTCAAAACTATATCCTTTTGAAAGACTCCTGAAGCAGATTATACTTGAGGTAGGACGCGTAGTTGCAGAAATGGTTAACTTAGAAGAGGTGTGGGACTGCACGTAATGGCTTCGCTGTTACGGAAAAGTACATTTGAAAGACCCAGGGAACAGTTATATACCCGAGATTTCACCTTTAACTTCAAAAATCGTTGACCCAAAGAAGTGAATCATGGAGTTGTTTCGAATGAGTTGCAAAATATCAATTAGTGTTTTTTTGTTTTGTTTTTTTACATCAGAGTCATGGGAAAGCAAAAAACGGAAAATAAAACTCGCAAAACTACTGCTCCCCAAAAGGTCAAGGGATAGCACGATAATTCCCCTAATACATTAATACAATATAGACCCCGAGAAGTACCCTAGAATTAAATAACGAACATATAGTAACGGGCGGTGTACATGCGACGGTCGTGTTAGTGTGGTCTCAGTCATCGTACTCACTCCCCTGAAACAGCCACGCCACGGAACACATAAACCACAGCTCGAGAGGTATACACAACACCTCAACAACTCGCTAATGGAGGCGTGACGCGGGGAGCTACGGGAGGGAAGGTCACCGAGGTAGTACGAGCTTAGAACATCGGGTCGTATTCTTAAACCTTTCTCCGCCTAAGCACATACATTTGACACGGCTTTCGTAGTAGTCTTGGGCATTTCCAGGGGTAGTTCAATGACCCTGGTGGTAGTTTGACCCTTCTTCTGTACAATGAACCTAAAAACACACTCAGGAGAACCCGACTCATGTCCTTTTTGGTCTCTGGAAATAGCTGTTGTGAGAGGCTGAAGCGTCTGAGAGTACCAGCCATCAACAGGTAACACGTACACGATCGCACCACCTCAAAAACTCGGTGACAGAGGCGTGACAAGGGGAAGCTACGGGAGGGAAGGTCACCATGGTACTACGAGCTCGGAATACTAACGCGTAACACCTATACGACCACAACAACTAAAAAACCCGGCGAGGTGTAACGGGGCGGAATGTCACCTTGGCACCCTGAGTTCCGTCTTGCCACCAGCGACGCGTAGCCATGACGGAGGCGAGGACGATGGATGGAGGTCCGCCCACAGTACACGGACACGAGAAACACGCATGCAGGAGGCCGAAAATAAACCAGAATATACACAAGAAGCTCCGGCGAAGGCTTAGTTGAAGGATGAAGGTGCGTTTGCAGTACACGAGAGGCAGAAACGATGTGGATGAGCGGACACAGTGAATCAAGCGGACAAGGAGCCACACAGAACATTCACACCGATGAGGACGAAGATGAGGACGAGGAGCTAAAAGGTTGTCGATTAGTATAAGCGACACAAGCGACAAACAGTGAGCATTCGAGTTGCAAAGACGGATGATACAATGCAAGACGCAGCTGATAGTTTGTGTAAAAGCTATAATTATACTATTCACTGATTTTCCCATTCATTCAATTATTCTTTCATTCATTGCTTGTTTATTTGTTTTCTTGGACAGTAACCCCCCAAAAAAACTAGTCCTCAGTGCCCGTAATCTGCTAAATGGAAACGAGGCATCAAGTCATCGGAAATAGCCCAGTCTTTTTATGTCTCTCTCTCTCTCTCTCTCTCTCTCTCTCTCTCTCTCTCTCTCTCTCTCTCTGTGTTTATCTCTTCGTCTAGCTTGTTTCGGCGCACCTGACGTTATAAAGTGAGTTCTCGGTGCCCATATATGCATCAAAACAAAGCGTCAAATCGTCAAAAATAGCAAAAGACCTTCTGTTTAAAGCATCAAGACAAAAAGAGTTCATAATCATCACCGCAACGATCTGTGTCACCGAGCCTGTTGCCACAACCTGATGAAACCTGAGCACGAGCAAACCCTCCCACGAGGCAACACCCTGAGCAAACACCTGCGACCGAACACTCAGCCGCAGGAGGCAACCCGTTAGTCACCCTTAAAAAAACACGGGCAGGAAAGGAGGAGGAGGAGGAGGAGGAGGAGAGTTGGCCTTGGCAGAGATAGAATTCCTCCCCGCTACACAAATTTTAGTGGGGCCCAAAGGTTCCAACAGTGCCAGGGACGGGAGGGGGAGGAGAGGAAGGTGAAGACAACGATGATAAACATGAGTAGGACGGCCATTCAAGTATTAATAATGGTGAAGATTATCTATACATTACTTCTGTAAACATTATGAGGAGGTGGCCGTGAAGTGAGGGCCACGAAAAGCCACTCTAACAACGAGAGGAGGCCCAGGGTATGCTCGGCGCAGGCAGGTTACACAGTGCCCCGGGAACCATCAGAGCCCCGCCTGTGTCAAGACGCATAAGGGAAGGAAATGGTAAGGAAGGGAAGGGAAGGGAGAGGAAGGGAAGGGAAGGGAAAGGAAGGGAAGGTAAGGGAAGGAAAGGGAAGGTAAAGGAAAGGAAGGGACGGGAAGGAAAGGAAGGGAAGGTAAAGGAAAGGAAGGGAAGGGAAGGGAAAGGAAGGGAAGGGAAGGGAAAGGAAGGGAAGGTAAGGGAAAGAAATGGAAGGTAAGGGAAGGAAAGGGAAGGTAAAGGAAAGGAAGGGACGGGAAGGAAAGGAAGGGAAGGTAAAGGAAAGGAAGGGAAGGGAAGGGAAGGGAAAGGAAGGGAAGGGACAGGAAGGGAAGGTAAGGGAAAGAAATGGAAGGTAAGGTAAGGGAAGGGAAGGAAAGGGAAGGGAAGGGAAAGGTAGGGAAGGTAAAGGAAGGGAAGGGAAGGAAATGAAGGGAAGGTAAAAGAAAGGAAGGGAAGGGAAGGGAAAGGAAGGGAAGGGAAGGGAAGGGACAGGAAGGGAAGGTAAGGGAGAGGAAGGAAGGGTTCGGGAAGGTAAGGAAAGGTAAGAATATGGAAGAAAAGGTAAGGGAAAGAAATGGAAGGTAAGGGAAGGGAATGGAAGGAAAGGTAAGGGAAAGGAAGGAAAGGGAATGGGAAGGATGGGAAGGTTAGGGAAGGGTAAGGAAAGGTAAGAATAGGGGAGAAAGGGTACAAAAGATTGAGAACTGGCTTGAGTAGACTCCGTATGTTTTGCTAACCATCTTTATGTATGTATGATTGTATATAAGTATGTATGTATGTATGTATGTATGTTTTTTTTACAGCAAAGGAAGCAGCTCAAGGGGGAAAAAAATAACCCCGCTAATCACTGCCTCTAACCATGTATGTATGAGTGAGTATGTGCGTGTCTGGCATTCAAGTCCTCGGTACAAATTTTCCTGAATAGAGTATGATTTTTACGATGACTAGTAGTGGCTGTTGACGCCGTGACTGTCCCTAAGGGTGCAGCTGGGGGCTTGTTTCATCCTCGCTGCATAGTCAGAAAAAAACACACCTTGTACAGCTCACATGTTTATGGCGACACCCGAGCTGCTAGAGAGAAATTTAGTAGCACGGTATCTCCGGCGAGGTGGGAAACTACGATGTACGGTAATGCCTTGGACTAAATGTGGACTGCCGGGTTGGTTTTATTCTGGAAAGATCTTACTCGTTCTGATTTTAGGCTGCGAGAAATGTGATCAACGAAACCCGGAATTTTGTTGACTTTCCTCGTTAGTTTTGTTAGTTCGTGACGTCCCGAGACCGACTGACTGTTGTTTAGGAGGGCGCCCAGACGCTTGGCCCGCGCTTGAGTCTACCTTGCACAGACCATGTTCTTTATTTTAATTTCACTGATACTTATTTTACTAGTCTTGTTTTATTCATTTATTTTACTGTTTATTTATTTTAACCTCTTTTATATTCCATTTTCATTCACTTTTTTATTATCTTCTAATTTTATTCATTTATTTATCTATTTATTTACTAATTTATTTTTACTATTTTTTATTTGTCTATTTATCTACTTATTTATTTACCTATTTAAGCTTCTTTTGTATTCTAGTTCCATTACTTTTCTTTTATTGTCTTTCTTTCTTTGTCTATTTATTTATCTGTCTATCTGTTGACTTATTTTGATTATTCTGTGTTTTGCTTTGAATCGCGTTGTGCCACGTTGTTTATTGTACAGTGAGAGAAAACACAGCATATACTCCATTAAAAAAAAATGTCCCCCGCACAATCCTGCACTAACAGAGAAAGCATGCCAAACGGGAGCATTATCATATTTAGATTTCAAGCCGCCATCAAGTGCTGCGTTGCAATATACGGTGCTACGCCATAGTGACTTTCCCCGGCGAGGTGTACGTATATTCATATTATTAAACCCTCATTCCCCTCTTTTCCCGGCACAGTCCCTCGGAGGTCCCGCGCGGCGCTGCACCTCTCACGCACACACCTCGCCTCGACCTCCAGCCTCAGCGTCGCCAGCGATAAACTTGAAGACACAACAACGACGCTACAGAGAGTCTGAGACGGACCGATGGCTTTACGTAACACCGAAGAGAGAGAGAGAGAGAGAGAGAGAGAGAGAGAGAGAGAGAGAGAGAGAGAGAGAGAGAGAGAGAGAGAGAGAGAGAGAGAGAGAGAGAGAGAGAGAGAGAGAGAGAGAGAAAGAGAGAGAGCAGATTTTTTCAACGTGGTATAACTTAGTAATCATTAACGGCTATATATGTAGGTAGTCTGGCATTTTTTATTCTTTTTAGGGACGGGAGTTCGATATAAGTGATGAATTTTCAGAGTCAAGACGACGTATAAAAAACTCATTCGTAAAAAGCGATATAAATAAATAAAAAAAATCAACAAAACCAAGTAACTACGCCTTGAAAAATGGGTCAAAATGGATAAATCAGCCACAGTATTTTTTATAAAGACTGTTACCACGTTCAAAAAATCAAGTGAGTGTGTGTGTGTGTGCGTGAGTGAAAGGACAGAAAGGGACAGAAGCAGCCAGCGGGTGAGCGGGTCCCCTGACGGGCGGGATGGTTGGCTGCTGGCTCGCCGGGCACAAACGTGTTGGCGGTGCCGGTGCCTTAAAAGAATAAATAACCGGCAGACTAAGGGAAAGAGGCGTGCCAGGGGTTGTTACTGTCCTCTAGCCTCCGACCCAGAGAGAGAGAGAGAGAGAGAGAGAGAGAGAGAGAGAGAAAGCAAGCACGTCCCTCTTATCTTACTCTAGAGCTCCCAAGTTAGTTACAGAGCAAGTTTAAAGGTTAGCGCCGTGCACGTGTTTAGGCTTTTGCGCGCCACAACGAGCCAAGATTGCCGTGCAGGTCATCGCTCGCCCGCATCACGCCGCCCCTGAGTCACGGTTTGAGATTTACTGCCATATAAAACAGAGATAAAATAAACTATAATGTGTCTCTTCCCCTGAGCCACTTGTTTGAGATTTACTAATATATATTAACAAGAAAAAAGAAGCTATGATGTGCCACCCCTTCCCTTGTGCCACTTGTTCGAGCTTCACTGATATATAAAACACAGAAAAAAGTATATATTAAACTATGATGTGTCCCTTTCCTTGAGCTACTTGTACGAGCTTCACTGATATATAAAACACAGAAAAAAGTATATAAATTATGATGTGTCCCTTCCTTGAGCCACTTGTTCGAGATTTACTAACATATAAAAAACGAAAAATAAATATATCCATGAGGAGTCGCCCCGTCCTTTGAGCCATTCACTGAGATTTACGAGTATAAAAAGCGAAGGAGAAATAGAAACTTTGCTGGGTCACCCCTTCTCCTAACCCACGACTCAACACTTATTGGCATACAAAGCAAAACAAAATTAAGCCTATAATTAGTGTGGTATTGTCTGAGTATAGTGTTTTCAATTTTAGCTTAGTTTAGTTTTTACCCTTGAGTTCAACGTTACCAGATCATCGTACTCAGCCTCGTATATTTACCAACCTCCGACCCAGAAACTGTCTCCTGGGCCCCAATAACGAGAGTCCTTTATGTTTATCGTTAAAAATAGTTAATTCCTGATGTTTCTTGGCAATAGTTAGGCGTCAAAATCCGGTCAATACTATGCCGTGAGTACGATAATCTGGCAACGGTGCTTGAGCTGTCGCCTTGACTGTACAAAATAGGTACGCGAGTCACAAGTCTGAATTCTGAACAAAACGAAAAATCAAAAGATGGAGTATTGCAACTGAATATTGACTGAGGCGATTCGAAGAAGGGACTCATTAAAAGGTGTGTTGACAAAATAAAATAAAAACAAACCTCTCATTAGTGTGGCATTGGCGAGAACGACTGAGGAGACGTAAAAGCCGCATTATCAAAGATGTTGGTGAATAAAAATTAAATAAATAAACCGATAAGAGGCGTGGCATTGGCAAGAAGTAGTATTGAAAACAGACGTAAAGGTTTGCGGATAAAATGAAATAAAAATAAACCGCTAATGGGTGTGGGTGGCATTGGCAGGAAATATATTGAAGCGAGACGTGAAGGCCGCCTCGTGAAAAGGTGTGTTAGTGTATATTTGGGGATCGCAGGGACTACTTATGTAACTTATCTCGATGGGCGCCTTTAAACACACATGTACACAGGGCCGTAATTTCTGGGGGGTTAGGGGGGATATAGCTTCCCAATGTTTTCTATATCGGTCTCAAAATCCCTCTAAAAGTGCTTATTATTCAAAACGATTTCACCCCCCTTGCGCATGCTCGCTTTGCCCCCCTCCCCTCCCCTCCTCCCCTCATGAACCTATGTTACTCTCTAGCCCTACAAAAAATCGTCCAAAATTACGGGTCTGAATTACAAGCCAGAAATTCCTACGAGAGGAGTTCTAACAACCTTTGCTGAAGCGGTTTCATAAGGGTCACGTTGGTCGTTCTAAGCTATCTTAAAAGGAGGAAAACACTACTTCTAACGGGAAATGTATATACGAAGAAAAGGGGAAAAATCAACTTACACGACTGATTGTGAGATAAAAGAAAATAATGTCGTGATTTAATTATGTGTTGGCTTATATTTTTTTACTGGCTACTGAATTCTGTGGACCATATAGGGATCATGCTTTTATGTGGGAGTAAGCAATGTCGCAGTCCCAAATATTCTCGATCCTACGAAGATTAGTGGCCATGAGATGCGCGTCCATTCGTAAAGTGACTCAATAACCCGTTTTTTTGTTTTTTTTTCAGGAGACAGCACAAGGCCACAAAGTAAAGGAAACAACAATTAAAAAAATAAGCCCGCTACTCGCTGCTCCTGTAAAGAACCCGAAGAGGTGGCCGAAAGAGCAGTCAGTTACGCGATTCCCATGTTCCCCTGTTTGAAAAGCCTCTCGTGGAAACTGCTGGAATTTTCATGGACTATTTTGTGACGCCAGTGATAGTCTTACACGGCTTCTGCATCTTGAATGGAAACAAAACACCCATGAAAACCCGGTTAATCTTCTCTGTGGCCTTGGATAATAGTCGTAGTGGTAGACCGATACGTTTGAGAATACGGACCAATGACCTGACAGAGCATTTGACTCCACTGAACCGCGTGTACAAACAAAACAGTCTGAGGGGAAGCCTTATCAGAGGACACAATGCAAGCCAAGTGAGGACGATTCGGGTAAGTAAATTCAGAAACGCGAGGAAGAAACGGACTTTAATTGAGACACATCAAAGAAAACATCCACTCTCAGAACTACACGCTGAAATTAAATAAACCATATCTTTATCGCCGTCTCACAGTCCATTTCCTTAGTATACAAAAACAAATCTCTATCACCATTGCTTACACTGATTCATTTAAGCCCATCACATTTTAAACCTTTACCTCCTGCCCCTTCCCCTTCTCCCTCTCTCTCTTCCTCCCTCTCTCTCGCTCAGCTGTGTCCATCTTTCACCCTGACGTCAACCCTCCGATCTCGTGTCCACTTACTTCATAATCTATTTTCAGCATCCACCACCACCATGGCACCGCTTATAGGAAATCTTGGTTGGGTGGTAAATCTACAAATATTCCTCCCTTCGTCTCCTGTCTCATAATTATTCTTCCTCCCCTTCCTCTTCCTCTTCCTTATTTAATTTTATATGTCTTCTTCTTCTATGGTGTCTCTGTTTCTCTTCTCTTCATGCCTGCTTCATCTCCTGTTTTCGTGTTTTTTCGTTTTCCTAATTTTTTTTGATGTCTCACTACTTTTTGTCTCCTGTGGCACCTCTTTCGTCATAGTAGTAGTAGTAGTAGTAGTAGTAGTAGTAGTAGTAGTAGTAGTAGCCATAAATAAAAGTTTCTGGGCTACTTTATTTTTCCCTCGTCATTTCTGATATGATCTTTTTTTTTCCAATTTTGAACATGTAGTAATATCGATAAGGAACCACTACTAAAACATCATCCCCGAAACAGCAACTCTCCTTTTATTCGCTATTTCAGTGTGCAATACGTTAAAAAAACATGAATGGGCGATAATAAATAAATAAAGATTGGAAGAACGACCCCTAATAAGGAACGTTGAACGATATTTTTTTCACTTCTAGAGAGGAAGGGCGAAAAGAGTGCGTGTGTGGGGAGGGAGGGGTAAAGAGGCAGGCAGGCAGGAAGGAAGGACGAAGGCGGAGGAGGAAGAAGGAAGAGCGCGCAGGAGGCCAACAATACCCAAGGTTGGTTAGTCAGCCCACGAAAGAAAACGAGCCGCGGCACAACAACGCCACTCGAGAGAAAACTTCAGACGCGAGAGATGCCAGGGCCGACTCTTCTATTCTAGGAAGCCTCACGTTGTTGCCTAATTCTCTTTCTCTTCTCTTTGTATTCGTTCATCATTGTAAATACGAACAACAGCAGCACAAAAGGGATAAGGTCAGTGCCTGCCGTTCGCCCCACGGACAGTGAAAACAGATATACGGATACATAGAAAAATAAACATTACTTAATTCTCTGGTTTTATTTCATCCGGATGTATTGCTTTCTTTATTTTTTTAGAGGCTAGGAGGCAGCTCAAGGGCAAATAATAAAAAAAAAGAGGAAACGAAAAAAAAAAAAAATGTCTCTAACATACACATTGCAGAATCTTCTTTACAACGCTCACAATAGACAACTTACTAAATCAGACGTCCCTTTACTATTTTTCAAGATCATGACAGTTAATAACCAAGATTGCGAAGAGGAAACTACTGTCTTTCGTCTTGCTACTGACAGGCTGACAGGGAAAGGAAAAAGAGCATTGGAAGTGGTGGTGGTGGTGGTGGTGGTGGAAGTACCCGTTTTTAACAGACAAGATCTCGTAAGTGTGTGTTCCGTGACCTTTCTGAGAGCATGACTGGCTCCCTCTTCCTCAACTCCCTCCCCCTTCTCCCCCCCCCCCTCCCCCAAGCGAGCTGCGTTACTTCCTGTGTCGTAAATATACCTTCTGCTCTGTTTCACTTTTACTTTTCTTTTTGTTTTTAAATACGTATGTGTAAGGATACCGACAGTCTGCCTGATTGACGTGTATACATGTAGTGGGGAGAGTAAAATGCATAGTAGTAGTAGTAGTAGTAGTAGTCGCAACATTGGGCGGTGAAAAAAAAGACCGAGAAAAAAATACTAATGATAAAATTAATGAAAAATAACTAAATAAAGAAGAAAAAGAAGAAGAAGAAGGCACCCAGTAATCACCCACATAAAAATCAGATAAAAAATAATATATGAAAATCGTAATTACTTCCTACTTTGAATAGAAAAAAAAAACATTCACACAAACACACACCCTCTCTAACAACTCACCCCCAAGACCGAACAAACAACTAAGCAAGCAAAACAACAACAAACACAACACAACACAACCACGCACCTGCCACACAACACACACAACACACACCAACACACGTGAACCAGCACTAAAGAAACACCAGGTAAGAGGAACGAAACACGGCTCATTAGGCAAAGGTAACTCGACAGACCACAAAGCGCTCCCGTCCAGGTGTGTGAGTGTAAGCCAATCAGTACTCACGGGACTCAACAGGTGAAGGCCGTGAGTCAGGTGATGTTGCGTGACCCACTTTTATGAGTAGTGCGGAGGTGAAGGTGAGCGGGTCAGGGTGGGGTGCTTGGGAGGGTGGAGGAAGGGAGAGGAGGAGGAAGGGATGTGGGAGGTGGTAGGTAGGGAGGAGTAAAGAGGAAGGAGAGAAGTAAAGCGAGGTGAGGAAGAGACAGAGAGACAAAAAGACAGAAAGACAGAGACAGGAGAGATAAGACATTGACGAGGGAGATAATTATAAGGTAAGGAAGTGAGGAAGGAGTGTGTCACGGAAGATAATGACGAGGAAAGAAAGGACACAGGAAAAAGAGGAAACAGTGTAAGAGAAAATGAGGGTTTGGTTGGGTACGACAGCTCATTAAGTTAAAAAGGCAGAAAGAGAAAACAAAAGTGAAAAGGAGGAAGGTGAGGAAGACGCGGAAGGAATGTTGTCTGCCACGAGAAAGAAAATGAGGAGGAAGTGAACAAAAGGGAAAAAAATGATGAGTTGAAGGTTTGAGTAAAAACGTGTCATTAAAAGAGAGAAAAAGAGGAAAACAACATAATCATCACGCAAGAAAGAGGAAGTTTAAGCTGAAGAAAAAAAAGAGTGACACTGAACAATTAATGAATGCAAAAATAGACATGGAGCAGAAAAGAAAAAAAAGTTAAATGGAACGTAAAAGAAAATCATGAATACTTTACGAACAGTTTCCAGCACCGAATTTATAAACTATACGAACATTTACTTTATATTTACTTAACATTTACATTATTTTACTTAACAAGCATTTACTTTACATTTACTTTACTTTATAAATATTTACTTTATTTTCCCATCTACTTTACATTACTATACAACATTTGCTTTACATTTACTTTACTTTACATTTAGAAACATTTATTTTACTTTTACCTTACTTTACATACATTTACTTTACTTTTCAGACATTTTCCAGCACCGAGTCCACTTTTAAATCCACTCCATAAAGATCAACACAAAAGGATTCCGAATCTCCTGAAGCCGGTTTGAGTTCGCTGCTGTGGATTCCTCGCCTCTGTGTTTCTTTAGCTTCGTGTAAGTCTTCCGCTCTAAGGCCTCGACGTTCTCTCTCTCTCTCTCTCTCTCTCTCTCTCTCTCTCTCTCTCTCTCTCTCTCTCTCTCTCTCTCTCTCTGACCTTGCCCATTCAATAGTAGGCATAGCGAAGGTTTTGAAACGGCTGGTAACAAAGGGACACACACACACACACACACACACACACACACACACACACACACACACACACACACACACACACAGAGACCCACACACACACACACACACACACACGCTGCCCTTTTCTTCCTCTCCTCTCTCTTCCCTTTCCCTTCCCCCTTTTTTTCTCTTCCATTTCTTCTTTAGCCCCCTTTTTCCTCCCCCTCCCTTTCCTTACCTTCCTTCCCTCTCTTCCCTTTCCTCCCTTCCTCTTTCTTTTCTCTTCCCTTCCCTTCTTTCCCTTACCTAACACTCCCTCTCTCTTTCTCTCTCTTCCCATTCCCTCTCCTTCCCTTCCCTACCTCCCTCTATCTCTCCTCTCCTTTCCTACCTCCCACTTATCTACCCTACCTCCTTCCTTCTCTCCTCACCTTCCCTCCCTTACCTTTCCTCCCCTTCTTCCCTTCTCCGTTGCACTCGTAAGCGTTCCCTACTTGCGGTGTAACTTACCCTCCCGAGTAGAGATTTTTATTTTGTTTGTTTGTTTGTGGGGAATGAATGGACGCGACTTGAGTTCTTTAAGATGTAGAGATGAGGGTAGTCTGTCTGTCTGTCTGTCTGTCTGTCTGCCTGTCTTTCTATCCATCTATCTCCTTTCTTTTGTTAGTTATAATCATTTATATTCTATTAGTGTTAAAGATATATGAAAGTGAGCAGAATCAAGGTAAAATTACAGACTAGTTAAAAGATGTAGAGTTGAGGGTAGTCTGTCTCTCTGTCTGCCTGTCTCTCTGTCTTTCTATCCATCTATCTCCTTTCTTTTGTTAGTTATCATCATATATATTCCATTACCGTGTTAAAGACATAAAAGTGAGCAGAATCAAGGTAAAATTATAGACTAGTTAAACCGGCGAATAGATAAACAGACAGAGATAGATTGACAGGAAGCTAACTAATAGATAAATCCAGGTAAAAATAAAAAGACAGCTACATAGATATAGAGATGAATATATAAAATGATTGACCAATAAATAGATATAATATGTGAGATAGATAGAAAAATATTGATAGATTGATGAATAGATAGAAACATAGATATAGATAGGAATAGAGACGAACATTTTTTAAGACTGATTGAAGATGAAATACAAGAAATGGATAAATAACAAATAACTGACCACATGAACACACACAAAAAAAGTAAACAAAACAACAAAATAAATAAATAAATACAAAAATAAGTTAGAAAATAAAACCGCCTTTGTCTTCCTTTCCCCCCCTCGCAGTGTACGTTATCCGTTTACCTGAGTGAGTCTGTCTGTCTGCCTACCTGGGCGCACCTGTGTATTCATGTGTCTGTCTTCGTGTTTGCTCACCTGTCTGTTTGTGTTGTTCAATTGTTCACCTGCTGTTCCGTTATTCTGCTCTTAATCTATCTATCTATCTATCTATCTATCTGTCTATCTATCTATCTATCTGTCTATATATCTTTTTATTTGTGTATTTACTTGAGGGGTCGTGTCTCTCTCTCTCTCTCTCTCTCTCTCTCTCTCTCTCTCTCTCTCTCTCTCTCTCTCTCTCTCTCTCTCTCTCTCTCACACACACACACACACACACACACACACAACCACACACACACACACACACACACACACACACACACACACACACACACACTAACGCAAGACCCTCCTGGTATGTCTCTCCACCTCTCCCTTTATCAGCGTGAACCCTGGTGGACGATGCTCGCTTGTGGAGGAGGAGGTGGTAGAGGAGGAAGAGGACGAGGAGGAGGAGAAGGAGGAGGAGGAGGGAGGGTGAAGGAAAATGTTGGTAACCTCATAAATCAAATGTTTAGTGTGCCTGTACTATACACATAAGCTTCGTGTGTGTGTGTGTGTGTGTGTGTGTGTGTGTGTGTGTGTGTGTGTGTGTAAGAGAAACACACACACACACACACACACACACATGCACACACACAATAGGCAAAAAAACAAAAACATAATATTAAAACAAAAACCAAAATCAGGCGAGTATGTTTGGAATGTGGCTTATCGGTGTGTTGCTGGGGCGTCTGTGCTCTCTCTCTCTCTCTCTCTGATTCCTTTTTCTGTTATCCTCCTACGCTTGATTTCTTTTTTTCTACTCTCTCTCTCTCTCTCTCTCTCTCTCTCTCTCTCTCTCTCTCTCTCTCTCTCCCCCCCACCCCACCCCCCGCCGCTCTAAGACAACACAAGTTTGGGTCGCGTTTCAGTGTAGCAAAATATCGCTCTGTTGTTCCTGCTTCTTGCGTGTCGAAATATTTTGACGCACTCTGTTGCGTGCGTGACGGAGAAAACATTTTAGCGCAACCATCGGGTAATTGATATCTGTCTGGCTCTCTATCTATCTAGCTATCGGCCGCCACTATCAATAAAATTCGCCAGCGCCACCATCGGACTGGGGCCATTGAAGCACCTAAAAAACAATAATGTCTATCTATCTATCTGTTTGTCTATTCGTGTAGCCATCATGTAATTACTTCAACTATGAACGTACCCATCTATCTATCTATTTATCTATGTTTGTTTATCTATGTATGTATATATTTATCTATCTACCAACACACATACTCTCTCTCTCTCTCTCTCTCTCTCTCTCTCTCTCTCTCTCTCTCTCTCTCACACACACACACACACACACACACACACACACACACACACACACACACACACAGGTAGGGGGGAAACGAGGAAATACCGGAGAATTCTAATTATATTCCGCAGCGGGCCGGACATTACTGAAAAAGAGTCAATACCACCACCAGGAGAGGAAAGGCAGAAGAGAGGAAGAGCCCGAGACAGCACAGCAAGCGGCACACACACACAAGAACAACGACCGAAGTGATGAATGGCCGACAGTCCAGGTCACTCTCAGCTCGCATATGGCAGTGCGTGGTCACGTTAACAACCGGTACATCTCCCTTGCGCTGATATACCTGCAACTCAGTATTACCTGCAGGGCCACGCGAGGCTCAAACACGACACCCAGTAATACAAGTTCATATAGTACCTTGCAGCGACCTTTATCGATACAGCATTGCTTTTAGACTCGCTTCAGGTTGTGGTGGATTTGATATCAAGAACTTTGTACTATTGGTGTGTCTATCTATACATCTATACATCCATCTATCTATATTTAAGAAACTACAAACCGATACTGTTTAATTTAAGCTCATTCAGTCTCGCAATCACCTTCTTAATATATGTCTTAACTAGGGTCCGTATTAAACGTTCAGGCGCCCATGCAAGCACACATAATTGACAAGGCTTTCATAGGAGTTTCGGTCATTTCCAGAGGTAGTTTAATGACCCTAGAGGCGGTATGACCCTTCTTCTCTACCATGAACCTTCAAAAACACACTCATTAGAACCCCACTGCTCTCCTTTTTGGCCTTTGGAAATAGTTAATATGAAAGGCAGTAGCGTCTCAGAATACCAACCCTAGATCAACAGGAGAAAGAGGAGCGAAGAATGAACTCAACAACAACTTCCTGCATTCAACGTAAACATTAATTTTCCGAGTGAGGGAGTTCGGGGAAAAAATGGAGGAAAAGCCGGAAGCGAGTCTGCGGGCGGGAGGGAAAGAGAGTAGGTAATGCACGAAGGGAAGTGAAAGAAGGGACGGGAAGGGAAGGGGAGGAAGAAAGGACTGCATGGGAGAGGAAGGGGAGGAATAAGTGGAAGCGGAAGGAAGTCAGCTGGAAGGAGAAAAATTAGGAAGGGTGTGTGTGTGTGTGTGTGTGTGTGTGTGTGTGTGTGTGTGTGTGTGTGTGTGTGTGTGTGTGTGTGTGTGTGTGTGTGTGTGTGTGTGTGTGTGTGTGTGTTAGATGTTAAGAAATATAAAGATAAAACTAGGAGAAGAAATACAAAGAAAGTTAAGGGAAGGGAAGGTGCAGGATAAGGAGGGAGGGAGAATGAAAGACGTTACGTGAAGGGAAAAAGGAACTCCACCAAAAGGAAAGTAGGGGAGGGAACGGAGGAGTGAAAGAAAAAAGGGAAGGAAAAGGAAGAGAAGAAACAGAGGGAGGAAAAAGGAAGGCAAAAAAGAAAAGAAAGAAAAGAGAAGGGGAAAAAAGGAAAGGGGAAGAAAAAGGGAAGAAGAAGAACGCGAAACCAGAGCAAGAAGAAGAGGGGAGGGAAAGGAGAAAGGGAATGAAGGTAAAGGAAAGAAGAAGGAAAAATAAAAGAGGGAAAGGAGAAAGGGAGGGAATGGAAGTAGGGGAAAGAAGAGAAGAGAGAAATGAAAAGAGGGCAAAAGAGGAAGAGGTACATAGTTTACAATTGAGGGAAAAGAAGAGAAAAAGAAGGGAGAAAGGGAGGGAGTGAAGGAAGGTAGGGGGAAAAGGGAGTGAAAGCGTGCAGGCCAATCACTCCCTGACGACCCGGAAGTAATGTGAACAGGCAGGCAAGCAGACAGGTAAGCAGGCAAGCAGGCGGTGTTGGTGTTTGCTGTTATGTGATTTGCGGTAGTGGTGGTGGTGGTGATAATGGTAGTGGTGGTGGTAATGTTGGTGGTGTTTTGGTTGAAGTGATAGTAGTAGTAGTAGTAGTAGTAGTAGTAGTAGTAGTAGTGGGTAGAGAGAGAGAGAGAGAGAGAGAGAGAGAGAATAATAAAAATTCCTCGCAGTAACAAAATGAAAAATGAAAACAATGACAAGTAAAAAAACACGAAAAAAACAATTACAAGCAGAATTTCTTACAGTGAAAAAAAAAGAAAAAAAATAAAGAAAAATCAAACACCGAGCGAAGCAAAGCAAACACACACACACACACACACACACACACACACACACACACACACACACACACACACACACACACACCAGGTGAAGGGAACGAGAAGAGTGAGTGACCTTGACGAGCAGAGGTCATTGTTAGTAGAGAAGTGAGAAAGAGGAGAAGAGAGATAAAAGGAAGGAAGGAGATAAACTGAGAATGAAGAGGAGAGGAAAGGAAGGGAAAGAAAAGGAGAGGAAAATCTGAGAAAGGAAAGGAGAAGGAAAGGAAGGAAAAGGAGAGGAAGGGAAAGGAAAGGAATGGAAGGAAAAGGAGAGGAAAGGAATGGAAAGAAAAGGAGAGAGAAGAGATGGAGAGAATGAGAAGATGAAACGGTTTACGAGAGGAATGACGAGGAGGAGGAAGAGAAGGAGGAGGAAGGGAAGAAAGGAGAGAATGAGGAAGTGGAAAAGGAAGTGTCCAACAGGAAAAGATAAGAGAAAAAGGAAAAAGAAAACTCAGGAAAAAAGAACGAAATCAATGAAGTGAAAGAGAAAGGAGTGAAGCAATAAAAAGTAACAAAAGAAGAATACCTATTTATAAAAAACGAGAAACAGACGAAGATGGCGAGGAAAGAGACCAACAGGAAAATATAGAAGAAGGAAACAGGAAATAAAACAGGATAACCAATGAAGAAAAAGGGGATAAAGAGAGAAGAGGAAGAAACACCACAGATGGAAACAAAGAAAAGGAAAAAGAAAGGGAGAAGTGGAGTAACAAAAAATAATAAAACTGAAAAATATCTAATAAACAAAGAGACGAGACTTAAATGAGAAAGAAGAAAGAAACCAACAGACAAATGCAGGAAAAGAAACAAACTCAGGAAAAAGATATATTGAAAAGAGAAAGAGTAAAGCAAGAATTAGCTCAAAGGGAAGAATGGAAGAGGCAGATCGATTATGGAGGTGAAGAAAAAGAAAGATTGAAGGAGGAATATGGAGAGAGAGAGAGAGAGAGAGAGAGAGAGAGAGAGAGAGAGAGAGAGAGAGAGAGAGAGAGAGAAGAAGGTCAAGAGGATAAACGGAGGAGGAGAAGGGAGGAGAAGGGAGAGGATGAGAGGAGGTTAGGTAAGGGTAAGGGGAGGAGAAGGGGAGAGGAGGAGGAGGGGAGGGACGGGCCTGAGGTCATGCACTCGCCAACACCTACACAAGATTTGACCTCCGTGACCCTTGCCGAGGAAGGACGAGGCCAAGGAATGTTGCTGATGATGATAATGATGATAATAACCGACTCGTTCTTGTACTTATTATTATTATTATTATTATTATTATTATTATTATTATTATTATTATTATTATTATTATTATTATCGTATCTCTTGCTTCTACTACCACTACTATACTAATAATACTAATACTAATGTTACTATTGAAACTATTAACATCGCTATATAATTCACGGTGGTAGTATTAGCATAAACATTACCAGTATTCGTAGTAGTAGTAGTAGTAGTAGTAGTAGTAGTAGTAGTAGTAGTAGTAGTAGTAGTAGTAGTAGTAGTAGCAATAGTAGTAGTAGTAGTAGTAGTCGCAAGATATTTAATTACACACATTGACATAAGAATTTCAGCTTTTTATATGTAACTTTTTTCTTCTTCTCATCATCATCCGTCACGACTTGTAAGTTTTTAAACGTTCAATGCGCGAGCCGTGACAACGCGAAATCAATTAGCCAGGAACGAATTGGGGAAAAAAAGGAAAGAAGGAAAAAGAAGCAGAACAAAACAATAATCGGAGCGAGTTAAATAAAGAGCCTAACTGATTTTCCTTTCTATTCTTTTTTACAACACAGAGGCAGATCACGAACATAGCAAAAAAAAAAAAAAAAAGAAAGAAAACTCTCTCTCTCTCTCTCTCTCTCTCTCTCTCTCTCTCTCTCTCTCTCTCTCACTGTTTGCTCAACCCCCCCCCCCTCCTCCTCTGTGGTTCCTCCCCCCTCCATACACACATTCTCTGCAGCAGGTGTGTGTGTGTGTGTGTGTGTGTGTGTGTGTGTGTGTGTGTGTGTGTGTGTGTGTGTGTACGGTTTCCTATTTGTTTGTCTTCCAATGCTTTGTTGTCGACTTCCTCTTCTTCCTCTTCCTTTTCTTTTTCCTGTTCCTCCCTTCGCTTGGTGGAGAAGGAGGAAGGGGAAAAGGAGGAGGAGGAGGAGGAAGAAGGCGAAAAGTAATAGGAAGACGAGGAGAAGGAGAAGGAGGAGGAAGAAGAAGAAAAGAAAGAGGAAGAAGAAGAAAAGAAAGAGGAAGAATAACAAATAGAACAAGAAGAAAATGACAAAACTAGTGATGATGAAGTTGGTGACAAAAAAAATTAATAAGAAAAATATACATGAAAAAAAACATCAAAACAGCATAAAATAAAAACAAAGGTAAAAACAAAACCATGAAAACAATTATACCCATTGACCTCAAGAGAGACTTAAACACACACACACACACACACACACACACACACACACACACACACACACACCACACACTCACACACTCCACCCGACCCCTGTACACATAGACAAACACTCATTTCAACGTCCTCTGTTTGCCGTGTCGCAGTCTGACCTTGGACAATCTAAAGCACTGGGGTCAAGGATGGAAAGCAAGTGTTTGCCTAGAAAGCGGCGAAGGACGAGGAGGAGGACGAGGAGGAGGAGAGAGGAAAGGAATGGGACAAAGGGGGTGAAGTGGTAACAGTAGACAAAAAACACATAAGAAAATACTGAGAGGAAGCAAGGGAAGGAAGTTAAAGGAAAGGGGAAATATATGAAAGGGGAGGAGAAGGATTGAGAAAGGGAGACAAGGAGAAGGACGAGGAGGAGGAGGAGGAGTTTAAAAGGGTAATAAAGGAGAGGGGAAAGGGAGGAAACAAAGGGAATGAAGTTTTACCGGTAGACAAAAACAAGTAAGAAAAGATAGAATGGCAAGGGGAAAATAAATGAGAGGGAAGGAGAAGGATTGAGAAAGGAAGACATGGAGAAGGACGAGGAGGAAGAGGAGGAGGTTAAAAGGGTGATAAAGAGGAGAGGGGTATGAAGTGGTAGACGGTAGACTTTAGAGAAAGGGAGAAGAGGAGAAAGAAGAGGAAGCAGAGGGAAGCAAAGGGAGAGTAAAGAAAAGGAAAGGGAACGTAGATAAGGAAGGAAAGGAGGGAGAGAAGAAGACAAGGGGTGAGAAAACGGATAAAGGAAAGGGTACACAAGCGTAAAAGAAAAAAAGGAAGGAAGGAAGAGAGGGAGAGACAAAGGAGGGAAGTATGAATAATGAGAGGGAAAAAAGAAGACAGGAAAAACGGGGAAGAAAGAAATGGAGAACGGAAAGGTGAAAGAAGAGGAAAAGGAGAGAGCAGGGTTGAGAGGAAGTGAAAGGAAGAGACGAAAAAGGAAAGAATAGCAAGTCGTAGGCAAGGGAAAGAGGGAGGGAGGAAGGAAGGAAGGGAAGGAAAGGAGAAGTAAGAAGAGGAGGAGAAAAAGAAGAGAAGGGTTGAGAGGAAGTGAAAAAACAAAACAGACAAAAAAAGGAATGAATAAGAAATCGTAAACAAAGGAAAGAGGGAGGAAGGAATGAAGGAAGGGAAGGAGAGGCAAGAAGAGAAGGTGAATGAAGATAAAATACAAAGCAGGGTTGAGAGGAGAAAAAAAAACCAGCAAAAGCAAAGAATAAGAAGTCGTTAACGAAGCCAAGAGGGAGGAAGGAGGGAAGGGAGGGGAAGGAGAGGTAAGAAGAGCAGGTGAAAGGGGAGCGATCAGGGCTGCACAGGTTAATTAAGAGGAGCATAAAGGTAATTCTGGTGCTGGTGACAAGACAAATTGAATGTTTTAATACGGCTGTGGAGCTGAATACAAATGAGCCCTCCTGTACTCCCCTTTGTGTGTGTGTGTGTGTGTGTGTGTGTGTGTGTGAAAGATACGTAGAAACACACACACACACACACACACACACATACAGCTACGCACAACCACCATATTATCAACACAAAACACGACCTTCAGAGTATCAACGCTGGCATACCTAACCGAAGAGAGGATCTACACACGCTTCTGGTAACACTGCAAGAGAGTACCTGACGACGTTGCAGTGATGGAGTTGGTGTTGTACTGGTGATGAGAGATGAGAGATGGTATGAGACTGTGGTGGTGGTGATAGTGGTGGTGGTGGTGGTGGTGAGGGTACCGTGAACTCAAAAAACAATCATTAGAACCCGGCTAATCGCGTTTTTGGCCTTTGGAAATAGTTGATGTGAGGGGTGGAGGCGTCCAACAGTACCGACCCGGGAGTATAGGTGGTTGTGAAGGGGTTGTTGCTGGTGGTGGTGGAGGTGATGGGTGGCTTGTAATAGTAATGAAAGACTTTAGGGCTGTAATATAGAGGCGGCTTTGAAGGGGTGAGGGATGATGATGGGTGTAGATTCGTAGAAGAAGGAAGAAGAAGGGGCTTTCGTAAAAGGGCCTTGTGGTGTGTGGGAAACGTGTGTGTACTGCTGAAGAGAATAGAGAAGAGCAGAGGAGAGGAGAAAGAGAGGAGAGGACAGGAAAGAGGAAAAAGAAGAGGAAGAAATGGAGAGGTGAAGAAAAGGAGAAGACAATGAAGAGATGAGGAAAGGGATGGAAGATACAGAAGGGAATTAGGAAGATAAGCAAAGAAAGGAGACGAAAAGGAGAAAATGGGAGACGTTGAAAAGTAAGAAGTAGAGGAGGTGGAGATAGATGCAAAGAAGGATAAGAATGAAAAGTAAAGGGAAAAGAAAAGAAAAACAAGAGGAGGACGAGGAGGAGGAGGTGGAAGAGAAAGAGAAAGACGAAGATGATAATGATTAGAGAGAGAGAGAGAGAGAGAGAGAGAGAGAGAGAGAGAGAGAGAGAGAGAGAGAGAGAGAGAGAGAGAGAGAGAGAGAGAGAGAGAGAGAGAGAGAGAGAGAGAGAAGGGAGGGTTGCAGCGAGAAAAGACCAGCCCCAGTGTGTGCTTGTTTTGGCTAGCGAGCGAAAACAAACAACAAGGATGACGGTCACTCACTCGCCTTGTTCCTACTATAAAAAAAATACACGCGACTGACTCTGCTTTTGTCTGTCTCTCTGTGTGTGTCTGTCTGTATGTATGTATGTATGCGGATGTATGTTAGACTGTTAGTATCTCCTGGTTGAAGCGGATGCAGGATGTTTTCAAGCTTTCTTCAGTTTTAATAGATTAGCAATTCTATTTTTTGTTTGTTTGTTCATTCAAGATCAGTAATTGACGCAAGACAGATTTTTTTTTCTTTTTTGTTTTGTTTTGCTTTGTTTGTATTGTGTGATTGATTCTTCTTCTTTTTCTTCTTCTTCTTCGTTCTTCTTGTTCTTTTTCTTTTCTTGTTATTATTCTTATAAATGTTCTGACTAGCTTCCACCGGGCAATTAGTTAAGCCTTTTGCACTAGGGTTCGGGACGGTAGGGAGAGAGAGAGAGAGAGAGAGAGATTCTAGAACACCCTAACGGACCATGATTAGTGAAAAAGACTGATCATGATAATAAAAAAAATACGTGGTGTTAGTTACGTTCTAGTTAAAAAGATGATGACAATGAATGGTAGATATTGTGCGGCTTTCTCTCTCTCTCTCTCTCTCTCTCTCTCTCTCTCTCTGTGTGTGTGTGTGTGTGTGTGTGTGTGTGTGTGTCATGATTATTTGAGCTTCGTTGTCTTGGTGACCTCACTGAACACGTCCGCTGGTCAGAGAAAGAGAGAGAGAGAGAGAGAGAGAGAGAGAGAGAGAGAGAGAGAGAGAGAGAGAGAGAGAGAGAGAGAGAGAGAGAGAGAGAGAGAGGGTGAGGGAGATGTTGACGTAGTGAGGGAGAGGAAGGGAGAGTGAGAGGGCGAGGCGGACGTTGTTATCGCTATCCTATAATGTCGACACCAAATTACAGTGCATCAGATTATAGTAATGACCTCATCTCTCTCTCTCTCTCTAAGTTATTTATAGAGGCATTAACCTTGAACGGGTCAAAAGCCCTTTATTTTATTTTTGATAGTTTGTGTGTGTCTCTGTTAGTCTGAGTGTCTGTATATAAGGTCTCTCTCTCTCTCTCTCTCTCTCTCTCTCTCTCTCTGTCAGGTGGCGTAATGACTCGGCTTTTCAGAGGTTTTTGCGTAGTAATAATAATCATCCACTCACGCTCTCTCTCTCCCTCTCTCGCATTCTCTTCCTTATAGCCGTTCCCTTCCTCCCTCCACCCTTCCACCTTCTCACCCACCATCCCTCCCTCCCCCTCTGACGTGCGACGCAACACCCCCACCAAGGTACCAACACACCTGCCCACCAGCCTCCCTCTCTCTCACAAGTTTTCCACGTGTGAGTCCGATTAAGGAAGACGTTTGCCGCAGTATTCCTAAACATTTCGACGCGACGCCCAAGCACTCACATATTTGACAAGGCTTTCGTAGGAGTTTTTAGGCATTTCCAGGGTTAGTTTTTTGACGCTGGTGGTAGTTTGATCCTTCTTCTGTACCATGGACATATAAAGACACTCATTAGAACCCGATTGATCCTCTTTTCGGCGTTTGGATTGTATATAGTTGATGTGGGAGGCGACAGCGTTTTACCATACCGACCTTAGTTAGACTCGGTTGATTGGTAATGTTTGTATAGCGGATGTCGATGTTTGAACTGCCTCTACTACTACTACTACTACTACTACTACTACAACTATTTCTACAATCAATACTTTCCACTAAACATTTTTTCACCGTACACAAAAAACACATACCGCACATACCAGTCATTATGCACCATCATCATTATCATCGTCATCATCATCATCATCTCATTAATCGACGCACTGGACCTCTTGAACCTTACCTGACTGCATGCCTTCCTACCTGTGCATTCCTATACCTACCTGTCCACTTTATCTCTTACCTCTTCTTCTTCTCTTATATAACTTCCACTTTCCACCTATCGTCCATTCCACCGGTTCTAAACCTAATCCATTCCACTTAATTCCTCCTCCATCATAACTCACACCAAAGAATTCCTATCCACCTTCTTCCCATCCTCTATCTTTTCCATCTATCTTCCTATCCCTTTACACTCCTCCCTTTCCTCTTTCTATCTATAACCCTTCCATCCTTCCATCACCATGTCATTTAATCCCTTTCTCATCTCATTATCTCCTGTCCCTTAGCAGCGTCCTCAGCAGCATCCCTTCCTTTCTTATATCTTTTCTCACTGCATTTTCCACCCCCATCCCATGCTCCCTTCTCCTCCTCACCCTCACACCAAGAACCAAGAACGCTCCCCTCCCTCCCTTTCCTACCTTTCCTCTCTCCCTTCCCCGCTCCCTCCCTCACCCCCCGGACATTCGACACACACCTCTTCGCCCTCTGTGAAAGTTCAGCACCCGAACTTTCACCAAACATCTCGGGAATTTGAAAAACGCGCCGGGCTGCCCAACATTCCTAATCTTCCCCGCCCTTCACGTGCCGAGTCAAGGGGACGTGAGGCTCTGAAGGTGAAGCTGGATCTGTCAGAGGTCATACTCTTATCAAACAGATCGGTAGGTACCCTAACGCACATATTTGACAGGCTTTCGTAGAAGTTCTGGACATATGTAGTAGGGGTAGTTTTATGACCCTGGTGGTAGTTTGACCATTCTTCTGTACCGTGAACCTAAAAGAACACTCATTAGAGCCTGATTGATTTCTTCTTTGGCCTTTCAAAGTAATTGATGTGAGAGGCGAAAGCGTCTGAAAATACCGACTCTGGCCTCACACTCGCCTCTCACTCACTCACTCACTCACCCTGCCTCATCCTCTGCCTTAACCCGCCGCCCTTACTGAAGACACACCAACCCACTCTCCTACCCACCTACCCACCTGCCTTCCCACCTGCCTGCCCACTTGCTTAGTCCATCCAGTTCACGCTTCGCTTAACTCATCATATTGACGCAGTGATCGCTTACCTGAATCTCAATTGCTTGCGACAGGTGAGTTTCTGAAGCGACAGCGTCTGCACTCCCTCACACACACACACACACACACACACACACACACACACACACACACACACACACACACACGTATATACATACATACATTTCTCCTCCTTTGTTTGTGCTTGTTACCGAAAATTTCCACCAAGAGAACAAGAACACAAACAGGAAGGACAAGTAAAAAGCGTGACGGGGATCGCTCCTCCCTCCCACGCCGCCATTTATCAATTTCATGCGCTGTTTTTACGCCCTGAAAATTATATGCTCACAATATTAAAGAAATGTCGAGGAGAATATAATATGATAACTTTTTGCGAGGAGAATGTGAAGATTGATTACCTAACCTGACCTGACCTAACCTAACCTAAAATAATGCTCTCACAATATCGAAAGAATTTTATAAGAAAATATTAAGATAACTTTTTATGAAGGAAAGATGAAGATGAATTACCTAGCCTGACCGAACCTAACTTAAAATAATGCGCTCACAATATCAAAGAAATCTATCAGAAATCTTAAGACAACTTTTAATACGGAAAATATGAAGATAAATTGCCTAACCTGACCTAACCTAACCTAACCTACTAAAATAATGGTCTCACAATATCAAAGAAATCTATCAGAAAATATTAAGATAACTTTTAATGCGGAAAATATGAAGATTAACTACCTAACTTAACCTAACCTAAATAATAATGCCCTCACAATATCATGGAGAGTTATAGAAACAAAAATATATTAAGAAGAGCGGAGATATGAAAACGTAAATACAAAACAGAAAAAAAAACATATATATCACTTGTGGAGGGAGTGAGGGAGACGCTGAAACAGAACGCGATACTGACAATTAATATAAAACCGCACAGAAAAAAACACAAAAAAAAAAGAAGACATGAAAGTTGAAGACAGTTAAGCGTGACCAAATTACTATGCAAATCACAGTCATCCACTCCATCCCCACCACCACCACCTCCATCACCACCACCACCACTTTCCTTTATCGTAGTCACCCTTTTAACCCCATCAAGGGAACACGTTACTACCACTACAATTACTACTATAAGGAGGTTTCCGGGCGCGTCAACGTGAGAAGAGAAACCCCCTTCCCTTCACCTCCACCCCGCGGCGAGGACTCACAAAAGGGCACGAAGTTACACACGGGAACCATCACCGACACCAGGACGGGACGCAGTAAAATGACGCATATTCCCTACTCTACTGGACCGTGCTTTTCCCCATCTCTCTACGGGTATGTGGTCCCAACGCCTATCTCTCCCTCCCATATGTTAGCTATAGGTAACATATGAGAGGAAGAGATAGGTGTTGGTACTGTGAGGCGGAGCGGAGGGGAGGAAAGGGCCCGACACCAGGACGGGACGCATGTTTCTGAAGGGTATGTGAGACTGGCACTTCCCGGAGCTATGGTTAACGCGCGGTTCGTGGCTGTGAAATTAACCACATAATCCTCTTTTTCTCAATGTGGCCTATTTCCCGGCAAAGAGTATCACTGAATTACTTATCTAACCTAAATGAACCTAGCATGGCACAAACTAACGTAACCTATGCCGGGATAGGCGCTGAACATACCATTATAGTTGAAACTGCAGACGGGACAGCAGTTTGGAATGTCAACAAATCGCTAGGTCAGTCTCGCTCCTCGTACTGTCCCACCTGCCGTCCCATTTCTCAACCCACTTAATCTTGCAGTCTTCTTCCTCTTAAACAGCAACAATAACATCAACTACAACAATAGGAATGCGGTGGAGGAGGAGGATGTAGGGGAGGGACGAGGAGGAGGAGGAGGAGGAGGAGGAGGAGGAAGAAGAGGAGGAGGAGCAACTCGTTCTGCGACACGAATACATAAATGTTTCTTTTGGTGATATGGGTCAGGACAGCAGACAACAGGCCACCCACACACCACCCACCACCACTATCACTACCACCCACCACCACTGCCCTTCACCACCACTATCACACATCATCACCATCGCCCACACATCACCACCACCACCACCATAACAACCGCCCACTGTTCCCAACCCACCACCACCACCACCACCATCCACCACACTTACACCACCCACTACTTATCTTGACCATCACCACAACAGAACCACACACAACAACTAACAACCATACAGCCACCCACGAGTCAACCTTCACCCACCACCACCACAACCACTAACCACTCAACCAACACATATCCATTACCATTAGAACATAAGAACATAAGAACGTAAGGAGTCTGCAAGAGGCCGGTAGGATGCTAATGGGGAAGACAAAACTGCGAACATATCCATAAAAAGGTACAATTATGAAAACACTAGCAAAACAAAGCAGAAAAAGAATGTATGTTACGTGTACCCAAATTCATGGGGAAAATAAATGGCAGAATAGAGATCACACATGCACCCACCTACACAGTCACCCACGAGACCAGCTCAAGAAAACCACATTGGGGGAAAAAAGGTCCTCACATATTAGACTTTCATAAAATGCCCTCGGTTTAAACTGCATATATGAATCCCTTAAGAAAACGAAGTAAACTCAAACCATTGCTAACTTCCCCCTTAACATGACAGAAAGTCCTCAACCACCTCCCGAAATTGACCTCTGTTTTGGCCACTCTTCTTAACTCTTTTTTTTTTATAGGGGCAGTGTTTAGCGGGGGGGGGGGGGGTCAGTATTATTTTTTTCTGTCCTTGAGCTGCTTCCTTTACTGCAAAAAAATAAAGAATAAAATACAAAATAACAAACACCACCACTAGTACCAATGCAACATTCACACCACCACCACCATCACCACCACCACCTCTACTACCACTGCACACGTAAACACACTAATCCCAAGGTCGTGGCGTATAATAAAACGATAAGTGAAGTCGTACAGCATCATCAGAAGTGTCCTCGAAGTGGTAGTGCGTCTCCCTCACCCCTTCGGCAAAACACACACGCGTCAGATTATCCGCCCAAGACAAAGGAAGGAGAGGACAGAACCACCACCGTCCGGGCGCCCCCAAACTTGTGGACTTGTGTATAATGACTCCCCGCCACCAATATTGATAACAAAGAGAAGTCCTTATATACACAAACCGGGATAGAGCAGGATACACTAAGGAGACAACAAGACCCTAATCGGCATAAGCGTCGCAGAACTTGTTTGTTTTATGCCGTCTGTCGCCCCCCTCATCCATAATTTAACCTCTCTTCCAAACATAGATCCAGCTTCCAATAATATATGTAACCTTAAAAAACCTATAATGCCAAAAAGAAGAGATAACTATATAAAAGACTAGAGAAAGAAAATGAAGTGAACCAAAAACAATAAGAAGAAACAATGGAAGGGGAGAAGGTATAAAAGAAGCACATTCAGTTGAGCGAGTGGCGTTGAAGAGATCATCGTCTAAATGAAGGGACGGAGTTAAATGTCACGTGTTAACTAGCCTTTCCTGTCGGTATGTGTGTGTGTGTGTGTGTGTGTGTGTTTAAACAAGCGACGAGACGGAGCCCGAGATGACGAGAAAGAAAAGAATTATATATATACACAAACACGGATACCTGGACTTGGCCTATATTTTATTTGGTTTTCATTAATTTATTTATTCATTTTATTACATTTATTTATTTCAGTTACTAATTTATGTGTGTATGTATCTGGGCTTTTTGGGGATTTTCTTTTGTTGTTGCTTTTACTACTGAACTGTCTCCATCGGTATAAAAAAAGCTTAGTCCTATCCATAAACTAACATTGCCAATAACAGCCATCATCATTATATCCATACCTGTCTATCTAGTGCCCATTTATAGTAACTCTCACTATAAACATTACCTACACCTCAGACAACGAACATCCCTCCTCCACATCAATCTTGCATACCTGATTATACCATCATCCCTACAGACATTAGCTGCATCGTCAACTAACCACCATACTACGTACCAGCCCACCTTAATTGTACGTGAAGGTCACTGCCACTGCAATGTATGAATAGCGAAATGGATATAATGGCATAACCTTACCTAACCTAACCTAACTAACCATACCTAACCTTACCTAACCGAACCTTACCTAACCTAGCCTTACCTTACCTTATCTTTCCTGACCTTACCTAACCTACTAACATAACATAACATAGCATAACATAACAACATAACATAACATAACCTTACCTAACCTAACCTAACCTAACGTTACTTATCCTAACTTAATCTACCCTAACTTTACCTTACCTTATCTAATCAAACTAAACTAAATCTAACCAATACTAACCTAACCTAACCTAGTCCAACCTAACCTTACCTAACCTACCCTAACCTAACCACACCTAACCTAGTCCAACCTAACCTAACCTAACCTACCCTAACCTAACCTTCCTTAACCTAACACCCAAACCCTAATAATGAGCAGAGTGGGTCGTTCACCTACATCAAGAAGACAGATAAAAACACAAGTGGATGTAAAGAAGAGTAAACAAACACTTACTTGAAGAAGGTAGAGTGAAAGAAAGACGAAAAAGAAGGAAGAAAAAACAACGTTAATGACAGTCTGGCGCCTTCACCGTAATAAAAACAAGAACAAAAAAAACATAAACACACAAAACACGGCCATTAAAGAGAGGCGGAGAGTGAGGAAGAAGAAGAAGAAAAAAAGTCATTAAGAACAAAGATGGCAGTGAGAGGAGGAGGACGAGGTGGAAGAAGAAGAACAACAAGAAGAACAAGAAGACCAAAAACAATAGAACAAAAACAAAGCAAGAAGAAATAGGACAAGAAAAAACAAAACCAAGAACTAGAAAAAGAAAAAAAGATAAAGCAGCAGAAAAATAAGGAAGAATGAAAGGGAGAAAGAGGAAGGAGACAATGAGAGGAAGGATAAAAAGGTAAACAGGGGAATAGACAGGACGAGACAGATAAAGAGGAGAAAGAAGAGGAAGGAAAACGGAAAAGAGAAGAACCAGGGAACGAATGAAGGGAACCACGAGAGAGAAGGAGAGGACGAAGGTAAAGAAGAAGGGAGAGAGGGAAGGGAGAAAGGAAGGGAGAACGACTAAGGGAGAGGAGGGAAGGGACAGATCCAGTTGTTGATGGATGCAAGTGTCAGGTCTGGCGACGACGTGCCCGGCAAGGTAGCGGCGCTGCGTCGCGACTCGGTGTCACCTACAACGTCAGACTCGGGCCGACGACACAACCCGCCGCAGTCCACCACCCCCCTAAGCCCACCACTGCCTCCCTCAACCCTGCTGCCCTCTTCTACCCACCACCCAAGCAAGCCCACCACTGTCTCAAGCCTGCCGCCCTTAGACAAGCACCCTAACCCCTTACCCACCACCATCACGTCACTGCCTCAAGTCTGCTATCTTAAATTAAGCCCATCATCCTCATCCCTTCCACACCACCCAAGCAAGTCCACCACTGTCCCAAGTCTGCCATCCTCAACCCAGCATCCTTATCCCTTACCCAACACCCAAGCAAGCCCACAATTGCCTCAAGCATGCCACCCTTATCGCTAGCGTCAACCCAACCTCAGCCCACCTCAACCCACCCACTACCTCTACTATCCCACCACATGTCAGCCTCCAGCCCACTCCTGTCACTTTGTAATGTAACCACCGCCAACTCTTGCCGCACCAGACTCCAAGCGCAACGCCCCCAGCAACATCATACCCATTACCGCCAGCCCACAAGCCCACCAGCAGGTTAATCACCCACACTGACACCCAAGAGCCAGCCAGCCAGCCACCGTCGCCCCGCCAGCCCGCCAGCCGCCGCCAGCCCCCGAGTCTCCTGTCGCCCGCCGCGCCGCCCCGCCGACAAGCCAAGCCAGGCACCGCCACGCGCCGCGACGGGAAGAGCAGGAGAACGTGTTACACTTCTGGTGGTGACTCAGGCGCGGAGTGACGTAATGGTGGCGGCGGTGGTGGTGGTGGTGGTGGTGGCAGGGGTGATAATGATGACGATTACGCTGTTATTATTTTAAGTTGTGAATATGACGTAATTTCAATAAAAGTAACAAAAATAACAAGCCGTAGTAGTAGTAGTAGTAGTAGTAGTAGTAGTAGTAGTAGTAGTAGTAGTAGTAGTAGTAGTAGAAGGAGGAGGAGGAGGAGGAGGAGGAGGAGGAGAGGTTACCTGCCTAAATTAATTAAAGGTGGTCCCGTGTGCGACAGAGAGAGAGAGAGAGAGAGAGAGAGAGAGAGAGAGAGAGAGAGACCACACAATATCTACCACTGTTATCATTTAAACTAGAGCGAAACCATGCGACTTTGTTCTCTCTCTCTCTCTCTCTCTCTCTCTCTCTCTGGGGTGATGAATAATGCCTGCCTAACGGATGATAAGAGAGAGAGAGAGAGAGAGAGAGAGAGAGAGAGCAAGTGGACAGATGCCTCTCCATATATGGCATAATTTTCACCCCTCCCCCAGCAACCTCCACAACTCGGCATTCCTCACCCCACCCCATCCACCCCCATCCCCACCCTCACCCCCCATGCTTCCCCCTCTCCCTCTCTCCCCTTCCTTCCCCTTCCCTTGGGTTACGTGAGGCAAGAAACACGTGCACGGCTGCTGGGTCACGGCGGAAGCGACACACACACACACACACACACACACACACACACACACACACACACACACACACACACACACACACACACACACACACAGGTAGCTATCAAGTATCAGTGGATATAGTATCATTCCTTCCTCCTCCTCCTCCTCCTCCTCCATTTGACAGGTAGGCTTAGACAGGGCAGGTCGCGTCTCGTTTCCCTAATGGACACGGACGGACAGGCCTAGCAGGAGCTCTTGTGTTGATGGATGCGGAGAATATCGTGAAGTTTAGTGTTACCTTTATGAAGAGCTTTGAGGGATTAGTTTCCACGTTCTATGTATGGTGGAGGGGTATGTGTGTGTGTGTGTGTGTGGGGGGGGGGGGGAGGTTATGTGTGTGTGTGTATATATATGAGTGTGTGTGTGTGTGTGTGTGTGTGTGTGTGTGTGTGTGTGTGTGTGACGTTATGGTGTTGACAGTTTTATCACAGAAATAACAAGAATCAATTTAATGTAGTACAGAGATACTGAAGAAATGCAATGATAGACAGATGATAAGATACAACATAATAAAGATAAATATTAAAAATAACCAGCCATGAGATAAATAAGAATCAGTCTCATATATTTTCATCAAAGTTGTGTCTTGTCTGAATATTTCGTCTCATCATAAGAAATACTAATACTCGGTTGTGATTGGCTACATGGCGACAGCGGGGGGAGAGAGAGGGAAGGGGGGATGGACACGGTGAGCAAAAGGTATAAAGGGAAAGGGAGGTATAGGACATGAGGAGATAGAGGTGAAAGGGGGAGGTGTGGTAGGGAGAGGGGAGGAGAGTTGACATGACCGAGTATAAGGAATTGAGAAACTATGAAAGGGAAAAAATAAGTAAAAAGTAAAAAATTTAGATTGTAAATTATTAAAAAATGTGCTAATCATATCCCAGTTCTTTCCGTGTAGATGATTTTTCCCATTGCTTGTTTTTTGAATCCTTACTTTCTTTTTTTCATTTTGCTGTATTTTCTGATTCCGTTCCTCTCTCTCTCTCTCTCTCTCTCTCTCTCTCTCTCTCTCTCTCTCTCTCTCTCTCTCTCTCTCTCTCTCTCTCTCTCCTTATCTTTTATCTTTCTTTTCAAAGCTTCATTCTCTCTTTTTTTTCTCACTCAACTTTTTCTCTCTCTAATCTTTTATCTTTAATCTTTCTTTTCGAGGCCTCATTCTCTCTTTTTCTCACTCTCTCTCTCTCTCTCTCTCTCTCTCTCTCTCTCTCTCTCTCTCATGCAGTGTATAAGCAGTCTTTGGGGTCACGCGTGTTTATCTGCCTGACGGAGGGGGTGAAGGAGGAGGAGGAGGAGGATGGAGGGGAGACTTTCACGTTTTTACCTTGTTCATTTTTTGTTGTTGACACTTTTCACTCTCACCAACACATTTTTTTTCTCCCTTTAATGTCTCTTTATACACAAACACTTATCGCTTCTTCTCTTCATTTCCTCTTTATCTCTTCTTCTTTTTTTCTCTCTTTCTTTCATGTCTCCTCTCCTTTCCTTTCCTCCTATTCCACTTCTTCTTCATCCGCCCTTGCTATTTCTCTTTCTCCTCCTCCTCCTTCTTCATACACATCTTTCGCTTCTTTTCTTCATTTCTTCTTCATCTCTTTTCTTCTGTTCTTTTTCTTTTCGTTATGTCTTCTCTCCTTTCCTCCTATTCCTCCACTTTTTGTCATCCGCCTGCTCTTCCTTCTCCTCCTCCTCCTCCTTCTCCTCCTTTCCTTTTATTTCGCATCTTCCTCTTCTTCTCTTTCACGTCTCCTCTCCGTTCATCTTTTACTCCATCATCCGCCTTTTTTTTCTCCTCTTTTTTTTTCTTCTTCTTCTTCCTCCTCCTCCTCCTCCTTCTCCTCCTCCTAATTAATGTCTTTGTTGTGTCTATTCGAATGTTTTTTTTTCACATTTTTTTACTTCTTCTTATGAGTGTTTGTTTATCCGTCTGTCTATCAGTTTATCTCTCTCTGTCTGTCTGTCTGTCCGTTTTCCTCTACGTCTTTCTGTCTGTTTGTCTGTTTGTCTTTCCTCTACGTAGCGAGTCTGACTGTTTTTCTTTCTTTCTTTCTTTTCTTTCTTTATTCCGTATTTCTTTCTCTCTTTAGTGTGTGTGTGTGTGTGTGTGTGTGTGTGTGTGTGTGTGTGTGTGTGTGTGTCCCCTGCTGAGTGATGACCAGGTGATGACGTCATGGTACACAGGAAGGACGGCATGGCCCTTCCTTACCCCCCTCCTCCCCCCCTCCTCCTCCTCGTTCCTTACCCCCCCCTCTGGCCCTGCTGGTGACGTCACAGTGCCCGCCTTCTCTCCCTTCGCTTGCTGCTGGGAACTCCACGTCACTTTCTCTCTCTCCTTCACCTCTCCACCTCTCTCTCTCTCTCCTCCTCCTCCTCCTCCTATTCCTTCTTCCTCCTCCCTTTTCTTGATTTCCTTCCCTACTTTCTCCTCCTCCTCCTTCTTCCATTCCTTCCTCTCCTTCCCTACTTTCTCCTTCACCTCTCCAACTCCCTCCTCCCCTTTCTACTTGATCTTCCTTCTTCTTCTTCTCTTCCTCTCCCTTTTTCTTTCTCCTTTTCCTCCATTTCCTTCATCTCATTTCATTCTCGTCCTTCCTTTCTTTCTCTCTCATTCTCTTCTTTTTATGTATTTTCTATGTATCGTCGTTGCCTTTCCTTCTTCTTTATCCTTTGTCATCTTTCTCTCATCATTACCCCAACCTCCCCTCTTCTTTTCATCTCTTTTATATACCATTTCTCTTGTACACAAATATATATTATCCCCCCTTCCTATCTTCTGTCTTCTGCCTTTGCCTTTTACAACCATCATCATCAACATCACTATCTACACAAACCATTGCATCGTGTTTGGCCTCGGAGCGTTGATGACGAGGGGAAGGGAAGGGAAGGGAAGGGGAGGATGGGGAGAAAGAAGAAACCAGGAGGGGAAGAATGGGGAAGAGGGGGAGAAGGAGGACTAGGAGAGGATGAAGACATGTTAAGGGAGAGAAGTGGGCATGTAAAACTGGAGACGAAGAGGGAGGAAGAGGAGGAGGAGGAGGAGGAGGAGGAGGAGGAGGAGGAGGAGGAGGAGGACAAAGAGGACAAAGAGGAGACCAAGAAGCAAAGAGGATAGAAAGTAGAAACGTTTTAAGAGGAGGAGGAGGAGGACAAAGAGGAGACAAAGAATCCAAGAGTATATAGGAAGTAGGAACGTTTTAAGAGAAGGAGGAGGAGGAGGAGGAGGAGAAGAAAAGCGTGACTGAGAAGTACGTAGGAAATGAGAGCAAGCGAAAGGAAAAGCAAGAAAACTGAATAAATAGGAATGAAGAGCAAATCACAGAAGAGAAAGAGAAAAAATAAAAAGCGGGGTTAAGCGAAGTAGAAGGGAAGGTGACGTAAGATAATGAGGTGTGAGGGAGATAAGATGATAGGAAAGGAATGTTAGAGGATGGGTGTGAGTGGAACGGGGTCAAGGGATGGATGGTTAAATGGATGATGGGTCGAAGGATGAGGGAAGGATGAAGGTGGATGAGCGAGAAGGAATGAGAGAGGGAAGGAAGGAAGGAAGATCGGAATTGAGAGAAGGAAGAAAGAAAGAAGGAAGGACGGGAGGGAAATAAGGAAGGGAGGAAGTGAAGTAGAAAGGAAGAAATGGAAGAGAGGAAGGAAGGAAGGAGTAGGGAAATTAGAGAAAGAAGAAAGAAAGACAGAAGAGGATGAAGGAAGGATGGGAAATAAAGAAGGAAAGGAAGAAGAAAGGAAGCAAAAGAAGAAAGGAAGGAAGGGAAGAAGGGAAGAAAGATAAAATAAAGAAACTCAGATACAAAATTAAAAGGAAAGGAGAAAGGAGAAAAAAGTGACCTCAAAATGATTATGAAAAACAGCTCTGGGGACAATCAGCACACACACACACACACACACACACACACACACACACAGAGAGAGAGCTCTGGTTCGCGTAGTATTTCCGCTCAGCCATGTAACCTTGCCCATCCTTCCCCATCCCTTCCCATCCTTAGTCTCATCTCTCACACGCCTTGCATATCTGAGCCCCTTCCCTTCCCCTCTCCTCCTTCCCCTTACCCTTCCCTGCCCTTCCCTGACGATCTTACCTTACCTTCCCCTCCCATCCCAATCCTTCCATCCCCTTCTCTTTCTTTCCCCTCCTCTCCCATCCCTTCCATTCTCTTTCCTTCCCCTCCTCTCCCATCCCTTTCCTTCCCTTCCCTTCCCCTCCCTTCCCCTTCCCTTTTCCCTCCCCTTCCATCCCTTCCCTTTCCTTCCCTTCCCGTCCTATCCCTCTCCTCCTTCCCTTCCCCTCCCTCTCGCCTCTCCTTCCCCTCTCCTCCATCTTGTCTTCTCTCCTCCCTCTCGACTGCTCCCCTCTCCTGCTGGCTCTCCTTCGCTGCATTATTCCTATCAGTCCTGCCCAGCCATACCTAATCTGTCCTCCCTTCCCCACACATACTAATTTCTGCGGCAGCTTCTTACCTAACTACCCCTTGGTCTCGGTCTTTCCTATTCAAGCCCATACCTCAAGTGGGATGCTGCGTATCACAATATTTGCTCTCGTTTGTTGTCTCCATGTCTCCGTGGGTGGGGGGGAGGGGAAGGGGAGGGGAGGATGTGTGTGAGGGTGGGGGGATGTCTGTGTGTGTGTGTGTGTGTGTGTGTAGCAATAATAATAATCATAATCTCATAAATCGTAAACAAAAACAGAAAAAAGAAAACAATATTAATGGAAGACTGATGCGATGAAGAAGTAAACAACAACAACAACAACAACAACAACATCAGCAACCATAACACTTTCGAGCGGGTAAACAAACAAACAAACAAACATTTCATCACCTCCACCACACATGAGTAAAGGAGAGAAAAAATAAAAATTAAAACAAAGAAAATAGGAAGATTAATTTCAAAGCACGTGTGAAAACAATATAAACAAGAAGAAGAACAACAACAACAGAGAAAGAGGAGGTCAAGTAAAAAAGAAAGAGTAAAAAGTTGAAGAAATAAAGCCTGACAAGTTTCAAGTTTTTTCTTCCTTCCTTCGCTTCGTTTTGTTTCCCAGAAGTGACGCAAATTAATCCTTCTCAGAGAAACTATACTGTAGGGAGGAGGAGGAGAAGGAGGAGGAGGAGGAGGAGGAGAATAAAACCCAGAAGGAAGGAAGGAAGGAGGGAAGGGAGTAAGAAAGACGGAGAGAAAGAAACTATACTGTAGGGAGGAGGAAGAGGAGAAGGAAACTCCAGAAGGGGGAAGGGAGGAAGGAAGGAAGGAGGGAGGGAAAGAGGGATGAATGAATAAGTGGATCGATGAAGAAAAATTTAAGACAGAAAGAAAGGAAAGAAAGAAAAAAAGAAAGGAAGGAAGAGATGGAAAAAAAGAAAAAGGAAGGCAGGACTAACGAACGTATGAACAAAAAAAAAAAAATGAGGAAAAGGAAAAAATAGAGAAGGGAAAGAGGAAGAAAAGGAGATAGGGAGCAGAAAGTTAAGAGGGAGAATGGAGTGAAGGATAGGGAAAGCAGAAAGAGGAAAGATTTACATAGATACATAGATAGTTACATAGATAGAAAGAGATAGGTACATAAATAGATAGATAGATAGATAGATAGATAGATAGATAGGAGTGGCCTAGCAAGAATAAGGGTGGAGTAAAAGAACAGAAAATAAGGAAGTAATAAAGAGTTGTGGAGAGAGAGAGAGAGAGAGAGAGAGAGAGAGAGAGAGAGAGAGATATGACACGGAGAAAGTGAGAAATTCATGGAGGTAAGAAAAAAAAATTAGTGTGTGAAGAAACTTGAATTGTGTGTAAGGAACAGACAAACACAAAGAAAGAAACGCAAACAGACATAGACACGAGTAAACAAACGGTGCTTAAAGAGAAGAAAGAAACATGGATGGCCTCTCTCTCTCTCTCTCTCTCTCTCTCTCTCTCTCTCTCTCTCTCTCTCATTTTTTTTCTCATTCATTCCCGATATTTTTTCCCTTTCCGGCATGGTGTCTCTTTACGTTCAAGGCGCAGAAACTTTGTCACACTACCACCAGGGTCATAAAACTACCCCTGGAAATGCCCACGACGCCCACGAAAGCCTTGTCAAATGTGTGTGTGCCTGGGCAACGAAATGTTTTAAAAATATGACCATAAGAATACGGGCTTAAGACTTCCACCAGGGTCATAAAACTACCCCTGGAAATGCCCACGACTCCTATGAAAGCCTTGTGATATGTGTGTGCCTGGGAATGTTTTAGAATATGGCTCCTAAGAATACGGGCTTAAGACTTCCACCAGGGTCATAAAACTACCCCTGAAAATGCCCACGACTCCTGCGAAAGCCTTGTGATATGTGTGTGCCTGGGAATGTTTTAGAATATGGCTCCTAAGAATACGGGCTTAAGACTTCCACCAGGGTCATAAAACTACCCCTGGAAATTCTCACGACTCCTATGAGATATGGCTCCTAAGAATACGGGCTTAAGACTTCCACCAGGGTCATAAAACTACCCCTGGAAATGCCCACGACTCCTATGAAAGCCTTGTGATATGTGTGTGCCTGGGAATGTTTTAGAATATGGCTCCTAAGAATACGGGCTTTTGACTTCGTTCCACAAAAAGCCACGCAATACTTACTACCGTACTTATTTCTCAGACCTTAAACGAAAGAGGCGCAGCTATGAATACAGGTTAAGACCCTTCCACAAACAGCTACGCACTACACTCACCTCTCAGACCTTACACGAGAGGCGCAGCTAAGAATACAGGTTAAGAATTCCTTCCACAAACAGCTACGCACTACACTTACTTCTCGGAGACCTAACACGGAAGAGGCGCAGCGGAGGGGTGGTAGTAGGGTTTAGTCCTCCCCAGCAGACACCCAGGATAATACATATAATCAGAGGCCTTTCGGGGAAGAGCGCGAAAGCCGATCCTTCTTATATCTTGCGCGACAAATCTTACGGCGAAGGAAGAAGTATAGTTAAGACTCGTTGGTTTTGGAATGTATGTAGACGCCTGAAGCTTCTGTGGGTAATAAACGTAAGGAGATAATAGGTATTTTTTTTTAAAGTTCTGGATATTTGTGTATGTTTCGTTTAATCTCTCTCTCTCTCTCTCTCTCTCTCTCTCTCTCTCTCTCTCTCTCTCTCTCTCTCTCTCTCTCCCCGCACCGTGCATGCCCTACTGCTCTTTACATAACCCTCCCTCTGTCCTTCCTTCTTTCCCTCTCCCTCCCTCTCTGCCCCCACTTCACCCTTCTTCCTTTCCCTCCCTCTCTGCTCCACTCTCCACCCTCCCTCCCGTCCTCTCTTCCCTCCTTTGCTTTCAGTCTCTGCTCCATTCTGTCCTTCCTTCTTCCCTCCTCTCTCTTTCGTTTTCCCGTCCATCTTCCATTCCCATCGTCCTTCCCTGTTCCTCTTTGCCACTGTCTCTGCTAACTCGACTTTTCTTTGGGGTCTCACACGGATTTTTTTGGAGGAGTAGCAACAAGTGTTTTTTTGTGTGTGTTTGTGTGTGTCTTTAGTCTGTCTCCTTCACCTAAAAGAATAAGAAACTTCCCTCCATAACCTAACAACGGACAAAAGAAATACTCAAAGAAATGCTGAAAAAAATACTAAAATAAACACTAAAAGACATACTGACAGAAATACTACGTTCCAACAGTATAGCCAAATGCCTTTAACACTATATACAGAAGACGGTTGAGAATGCGCAGCCGAAGATACACTAACTAATTGGTATGGTGTGTGTGTGTATGCCTGTTATCTACCTGACTAATCAACGCCTCGGTCAGGTATGAATACGTCCGTCCGTCCCAGATGTGTAAGAACGACCTTGAGGAACTCTGACTCAGCACAGGAGTGTGTGTGTGTGTGTGTGTGTGTGTGTGTGTGTGTGTGTGTGTGTGTGTGTGTGTGTGTAGGTTTTAAACACTCAAACAGGGAAATAGACAGACAGACAGACAGACAGACGGACAGACAAACAAACAGGAGAAAACGGAAGAAGAGTGATACAGTGAGATAGACATGCAGACAGACAAACAAAAAAACAAACAGACAAAGACAGACGGATATACACAGACATACACAGGTGGAGGAAAAAGAATCAGGAGGGATGGGCAGGAAAGGCCGAGGCGAGAAATGTTGTGGCGATAAAAAACAGGTGTGATGATATGTGCTCTGGAATGCAAGTCACAGGTGTCCGGATAACACACACACACACACACACACACACACACACACACACTAAGCAATGACGAGAGAGAGAGAGAGAGAGAGAGAGAGAGAGAGAGAGAGAGAGAGAGAGAGAGAGAGAGAGAGAGAGAGAGAGATCCTCCTTCCTATCATTATGTGGGTATTGTGTGCAATTCTTCAAGTGGAAATAAGCATAGCAAACCGTGACCACGCTTTCCCTTTCTCCTCCTCCTCCTCCTCTTCCTTCACCTACACTTCCTCCTTTTCCTCCTCCTCCTCCTCCTCCTCCTCCTACGCAGTTAATTTCTTCATAATCAGTTGTCTCCGTCCTGTGATGAGTAATCCCTTAATACCTTATCTTCTTATCTACGGTGCTGACGAATTCCACAGATTACAACAGGGTGAGGCTCTGATAACAGACGGGAGATAAAGGGTTGGAAGGTGACTGACAGAGGGGAGAAGGAGGGAGGGAGGGGTTGCGAATGGTACAGGAAGAGGAGAGAGGGGGGGGATGGGATGAGAGTACAAAGATGAGTGATGAGGTAGTTATGGAGAGAGGGAGGGGATGGTAGTGCTAGGCTTGAGGAAGGGGAGTGATGCAGGGATATGAGATGGTACGGGAGATGAAAGGGAGTGAGGGAGGGAGGTTAAGGATCGAAGGGAAAACGTGGACGTATAGGGAGAGAGGGAGGAGGTAAGGATGGAGACAAGGGGGGAGGGGGTGGCAATGCTAGGCTAGAAGGAGGGGAGAGGTGTAGGGATATCTGCTGGTACGGGAGAGGAAAGGGAGGGAGGGAAGGGAAGGATTCCAAGAGACCACATCAGAACAGTTAACAAACATACACCATACAACCGAGCACTGTCACTGTCTTCCTTAATTCACTGTACCACTTCATCTCTACCCTTTGCCACTTTACCTTTTGATATAACGAGAGAAAAAAAAGAGGCTGGCGGAGTGCATGGTGTCAGGAATCAGAACAAGAGGTGGATGTGGATGTCCCTGCAGGTGGGTAGAAAGGATGTCAAGGCAGGACGGATGACAGAACGCGGGCACTGTGTGTGTTTGTGTGCCAGGAAAGAGGGCATGTGGCGATGCTTGGAGGCGAGGACGGGTGGGAGGGATATCAGCACAGGCGCGGGAGTGAGGGAGGGTGGAAATGGTATCGTGTGTGTCAAAGGGGAGCAGCAATGAGTCAGTTCACAAGCGACACCTGTTGATCTGAGAGCTTGTGTGACCGGATGACGCTCAGATAAACAGATTATCGCTCCGCCTCGCCGCCCCGGGGGAGCGGCCGAGGCAGGCACAGGGAGGCAGGCGCTCTCCCTCCCCGTGGGAAGGGCGATCAAAATGACGCTGGGAAGAGAAAGTCTACTTGCAACGTGCGTCATTAGAAGCAGGGAATGCTGATCACGGCACAGCCTTAACCCGCTGTGGTAAGTGCGGAGAAAACAGACTAACGGAGGTAATCATTCTAATGTGCAGTCTCATTAAGTCACGCGAAGGAAAAATATTAATAACCCCGTTGAGAGACCATCAGTGACTAGATGAAAAGAAGGAAAGCACAGAGTAAAGAGCTAATGGTGGGAAGACATCAAGTGTGTGACGAAGAAGCGGCCACGCCGGGTACTCACAGCATGCTCTCCACACGCGAGCCCACCCCGGCGTCGGTCTCCACTTGGTCCTGCGGCACGCTGTCCAGGATCACGTTGGCCCGCTGATGCTTCTGGTCCAGCATGCCGCGGTACATGTTGTACACAAGTTTGCGCACCTGAGGGTCAGACGGGTCCACCTTTGGCCCGCCACCAGTGCCGTTGGCGGCCACGCGCACGGCGGTCCTATTGGCGGCACCGTTGGGGGCGGCGGGGCGACCGTTGTGGTTGTTCATGGCGGTGGTGAGTTAATTAGCGTGTGGCGGAACCTGAGGCAACTCTTGTAACGCGGCCAATGTGTGTCCGGTGCTTCAAGGATGACCACAGCCACCTCAGATCAAATATCTAAATTTTCCACCAAAAAACTTAATAATCATTCAGTAGCAGCGTCCGTCTGGATGATTTGCAGGTACAAACACTTAATTAACGTGAAGGTGGAGCCTCGTAAGGTACTGGCCGCTTGGGGACGCCCGGGCACTGCTGACACGGTGACTAGAGCGGCGCGGGACGAGACGCAGCGATTCCACCACCTTCTCATGCAACGTCGCCGAGCACACGACTAGCAGCCAGTGGAGGCCAGGGAGCACCCGCCCTCCAGCCGCCGCGCCCCCTTCCTTGCACCTCCTCCACCTCCCGTGCGCCTCTCCCCCTCCTGGCGCCGCGCTCAACTTTGTAGTCTTCTTCCACGTCTCCCATACTAATTCCCCTAAAGAAACATTACTGTCACGCCTCGTCTGCTGATCTGCTCTTCCTGCTGCAGTCAAAGGTTAGTCAGCACAAGGGAAGAGAGTATCGCTGGATGCGGTAATGCTCGGGACGTTAACTCCTCGCAAGGGTTTAATTTAAGTGTGAACTGGCAACGGTCAGAGACTTCGATGCAAGACAGCGCCTGACCGGCTCCACACGACCACCGCTCCACCTGCTGCTGCTGCCTTCCTGACTGACCTATAGCACACACACACACACACACACACACACACACACACACACATCGAATTACAAATATTTAGTGCATGCAAGATAGCAAACACTTGAGGAACACACACACACACACACACACACACGCATTGCAAATATTTCCTGCACCGAAAATAACAAATGCCTACGGAACACACACACACACACACACACACACACACACACACACATCATTACCATCGTCATCAACAACAAAAACAACATCGTCATCACCATTTGCATCGTACTAACCAAAGCGGCCCATTATTAGAGAGAGGAGGCTGTTAAACACGGAAGGGGGATGGAAGAGGGAAGGAAGGGGAGTGTATGGTCAGCTGTCTAAACAACGCCACCACCACCACCATCACCATTACAAACACCACCATCACCATATGCTCACCATCACCATACACTCAACATACACTCATCAATCACCATCACCATACACCCAACATACATTCATCACTCACCATCATCACGCACTTAACATCACCACCATCACCATACATTCACCATCATCACCATCACCATACAATCATCATCACGAAGGGTACAAGAGGAAGAGGATGGGATGGGAGTGTGAAGAAGGAAGAGGTAGGTATGAAGAGCACCACCCTCACCACCAACAACTATCCTTTAATGTAACCGCGACAACCTCCATTATCTCAACGCTAAATACCAACAACAGCAACGATAATGCCCTCTGAATGCACACCACCACCACCACCACCACAACCACATCACGTTCGCAACACCCAGACACCAGACAGCATAACAACAGGCCAGCACACACAAACACACACACACACATATACACAGTAGCAACGGCGGCAGCAGCGGAGGAGGTGATGACAAGGGAGCAGCCGAGGGAGAGATGAGACGTCCAGAGCATGCATAAGAGAGAGAGAGAGAGAGAGAGAGAGAGACGTTACTGCTGGGTTTGGCGGCGACGCTCAGGGAATTCATAACATAGCCATGACGTAATCCCTCGGAGCGGAACTGCCAAACTGCCGCTCGCACTGCCAACGTTACTAGCCTATCTTGTACTTAGCGCATCGCAGTCTTCGTGTTCTCACCCTAAGTACATAGAGAAAGACCGATAGTTTATGGTTTTGACACGAACATTGATAGGCTAGCGTTAGTGGTGTGGTTGTGGAAGTTTTGGGGACGTGAGAGTAGATGTAATGTTATGAATGCGAGAACCTGCTGGTAACACTGCTCAACGATCGCCGATGTTTACCGCCAGACACGTGAAGACCACAACCTTATCGCCTCCCGAGTGTGATAGAAGGCGAAGAAAGGCTGCAGAGGGAGAGGGAGGAGGAGGTGGAAGTTCTCTGAAGGGAAGGGGTAGGAGAGGCATAGGAAGGGGGGAGAGGGAGAAGAAGGGACGCTAAACAGAGAAAGTCCAAGCTCATCGCCTCCTGAATTTGATGGAAGGCAAAGTCAAGCTGCAAAGGAAGGGGGAGAAGGAAGGGGAGGGTCTCGGAAGGGGAGGTAGGAGAGGTAGGAAGGGCAAGGGTATGAGAGAAGGAGAAGGGACGCGAAACAGAGAAAGTCAAAGCTTATCGCCTCCTGAATGTGATAGAAAGCAATGACAGGCTGCAGAGAAAGAGGGAGGAAGGGAAGGGTCTCTGAAGGAAGGGTAGGAGAGGTAGGTAGGGCAAGGGTAAGGGAGAAGGAGGGAGGGAGGGACGCGAAACAGAGAAAGTCAAAGCTTGCCGTATGAGTCACCAAACGTGGACGGCTTCCCGCCAACCTGACGTCACCACCCGGTCCGGTCAGTCAGTCCCAACACCCACGCATGCCTCTGTTACCGCCCACTCACTCACTCCCTCGCTCTCTCCCCCACCCTCCTCTATCATTCTCCCTATCCCATTACCTTGTTCCTATTCGCACCTATCCTAACCCGTCCTTGACTGTCCTTACCTCGGCTCGTCTTCCTCTCTCGCTCTCTACGCCCATGCTTCCCATTGATATAGTGTTTAAACCTTTTCCTGACACACCTGACAACATTCTCATTGCCTTTCCATCCCCTCACGATCCTTTCCCCTTCCATCCCCTCACGGCCCCTTTCCCATACCCAGCATCTCTCACAACCATCCCTCTTCCATTACGATTTCCATATCCTTACCCATATTCTAACCTTACCCTTCCCCTTCCAACACGTCCCTCAGTACCCTTCCATCTATCCCCTCACGACCCCTCCTTCCCTTCACCCTGGACCCTTCACAATATCATTACTCGGGTCGACAAAAACGAGAGGAATGTTCACGGCCTGCTGTTCTGCTTCTTTGCCCTTTCATGCTGCAAAGGGCGAGCCAGTACTGCGCGGGAACAGGTTTGCGGGGAGGATAACTTACCTCTTGAGTTGGGCGTGGCAGCGGCAGGAAATAAGAGAGACGTGGTGAAGAACAACAATATATAACAAAGGGAGCTTCACTGACGTTCGTAAAGACGTGGTGAAGAACAACGATACATAACAAAGAGAGCTTCACTGACGTTCGTAAAGTGACCTGCCTATAGTAGCTAATAGAGCTTTGTTTAGCGAGTGAACAACAAGAAGAAAGAGTTGCAATTCATATAAAGATCTCAACCAACGCTCCTCTATGTATCACGGAAAGACAAACCTAAGAAAGAGTACCTGCGTCAGCTGATGGTTTGCAGGGGTACCTTTTATAAATGTCATCCCGTTCAAAAAAGGGGAAAAACACAACTGAACAGAGTACATAAAGACTACACTGACGCTCATAAATGTACCACGCAAAGACGAATCCTTGAGAAACCAAGCACCACACTACACTGATAAAGAGAAGGGGAATATAGACGAAATAAAAGAGGGAAAATATAGACGAAATAAAGGAGGGGAAATATAGACGAAATAAAGGAGTACATACCTAAAGTAGCTCTGGTCTTACCCCTTGACTCATACTCCGAGGCACGACGCACCTTTCTACCTGTTTATGGAAAGGGGAAAGAAAGGAGAACTAAAGGAAGACATACCTGAAGTAGCTCTGGTAGTAGGCCTCGTAGTAAGCCGCGTAGTACTCGCTGAGGAGGCGCGAGTAGTCCACGGGGTCAATGTCGCCCTGGCTTGAGTCCTCCTGCAGGTAAGCCTCCTCCTTCTCCCCCGCGGCGTAGGTGTGGCGCCGCGGGTCCTCCGAGGGGCTAGGAGGGGGGAGGGGGACACGATGAGAGAGAGAGAGAAAGAGAAGGAAAGAATGAAAGAGAATGAAAGAATGAATGAGAAAGAAAGAAAGAAAGAGTGTGTATTAATAGACTGATTGTTATAAAGGAAGAAAGATAGATAAACGGATAGATAAAAAGAAAGATAAATAGGAGAATAGATAGATAGAGATCAACAGAGGATAACTGATTTATTAATACAGACTTGTTGATGCTCCAGCAATCTAAATATACGTACTGAAGTTTCTATATTCAAAATGGTGCTTTAAAACAACTAGAAATTACTGTAACAAAAAACTCTAGGGAAATTTAGGACTGCAAAAAATATATAACCATTAATGGGACAAAAAGAACCACACGAAGAAAGTTGAACCTAGCTATTTAATAAGAATAACATAAAAACATGGGGAAAATACGTGTACGGGGGAAAATGAAAAAAATGGGGAAAAATGGGGAAAATGGAGAAAACACATGGGGAAAATGGGAAAATGGGGAAAAATCATGGGGGAAAAAGGGGGAAAAAATTGGGAAAAATACGTGTACGGGGGAAAATGAAAGAAACAAAATGAACACCTTCGCCACGTCTTAGTGCGGCTATGAAGACTAACTAAACAAGCCACAGTATTGTACGTAACCTAATCTATGTTGTACTGGGTAAGGTAAACTGTGGTAACCCGGATGGCACTCTGGCCCAGGGTTCAGGGTTAATGGGTTCTTTCTCACCACAGGCTCCGCAGATGAGACCCGAGCCTTTCACAGCTATGGCGTATAGATAAATAGATATCCCTCAAATGGCCGTATCTTGACTACCCCTCAAACTGTACCGTAACTACCCCTCAAATAATAACATGGCCGCCCCAGAAGGTGAACTTGACCTCCTTCCTACACCAAGGTAACAGACGCAATAGCCAGTAGTAATAAATAACGTAAAAGTTTATTCATGCGTGTGCGTATATGAATATGTAAACGTTCCCTTGACAATGCAAGCATCTCCTGAACCGGTACAAACATCTGCTGCCCAGCCAAGTCAAATAATAAGATATAGTAACGCCGTCCTTATCCTTAAGTTTATATTTTGTTCTGCGGCAAACACAACTCCATTTTCTTCTTCCCTGCCTTAATTAATCCCTACTGGGGTCGGCCACTCTTGTATGTTGTCCCCATTATCTTCTGTCCTCTGCATCCACTTCGTCCAGACCCAGCTGCCTCATCTCTCTCTCTCAACGCCAACTTACTAAGAGCTTACACGTGGCTCAGAACTAAAGAAAAAATCACGAAAAGCTTATAGATGGCTCAAAACTTCAGGTAATCTTACGAAGAGCTTACACGGGTCTCAGAACTAAAAATACACTCACGAAAATTTAAATGTGGATCAAAACTAAAAAAAAATAAAACTCATTTGGAGGGTTGACTAAAGAAACTGATCTTCTTCATACAGAGCGAAACAAAAAAGGTGTTTACATGCTTCACTTCACTCTGGCTCTTGCGTGAGGGCCGTTACTCTGGACCTGTGAGCCTTAGAATACCAAGCAAGTCCTTCTCCTTCCTTACGTGGCTTGTTGCCGGGAAAGACTTGGCAACCCTAGATATGCTTGCATGGCTACGGTTCCCTCCTCCCTTCCTTCCTTCCTTCCTTCCTTCGTTCGTTCCTTCTTTTCTTCGTTTCCTGTCCCGTCCGTTCCTACTTTCCTTTCTTCCTTTGCTGTCCCGTACCTTCCTAAATTTCTTACTTTCCTGTCGCGTCCATTCCTTTCTTCCTTCCTCTCTTCCTTTCTTTCTTTCCTGTCCCGTCTCTTCCTTCCCTCCTTTCCTAGCTCGGCACCAGAGACACTTGCATGATTACAGTTCCTTCCTCCCTCCCATACTTCCCTTCTTCATTTCTTTCTTCCAATCCCGTCCCCTCCCTTTCTTCCTTCCGTCCCTTCTTCCGTTCCTTTCCCGTCTCGCCCTGTCCCTTCAAGTCCCTTTCCCAGCCCGGCCTGAACTCGATCTTCTGGTTATGACGCATCCCTCGTCTGTAGTAAATAACCGGTCAAGACGAGGCCCGCAAACAGGTCTATCAGGACACAGAGTCATTGTGAGCGAGGAAAAATAGCACAGGGAAAAACAAAAGAAGCCAAACCACTACGAGGAAAGAAAATAATGATGACTAGCGTGTGGGATTATTATTATTATTGAAGCGACTATACGGCAGTTTCTCTATGCGGAAAATGGGGACACACACACACACACACACACACACACGAATGGATCAATTTACAACGACAGTCAGTGTGCGCAGATCAAATCGAAGCTAAATATAGGTAACGGTGCGCCTTACTTAACTAATGAGGACGTGGGAAAACCTTAGCAGCGACCGTATTTAATTTTGTGATGATCCGATACGTCTTGTGATATGTTAAAGATGTGGTGGCTTGAATGGCTTTAATTAATCTGGTTTGTTTGTTTTAGATATGTGTATAGATCGATTTCCAAAGTCTGCATAGGATTTCAATTAAGCTGCATCGGCCGTATTAATGTGATGATCCGATACGTCTTGTGATATGTTTAGAGATGAGGTGGTTTGAATGGCTTTAAATAATCTGGTTTGTTTGTTTTAGATATGTGTATAGACCGATTTTCAACATCTGCATATAGAAGTTGAAACTATTTCCTTATTTTTTCTTATCTTTGAATGGCTGTAAATTTATCCGGTTTGCTGATGTGTGTGTGTATAAACCGATTTCCAACATCTACATACAGGATTTTAAACTGTTTTCTGATACCATTTCTTTTTGCGTCGTTGTTGTTATCATTCTTGTTCTGGTTATGGTTACTGTTGTTGTTGTTTTTGTTGTTGCAGTTTCTGTTGATGTTTTTGTTCTTATGTTTCCTTGATATAGCGAATTTTAAAAAGAACATCAGGATCTTCACCATTCTTCTTATTAATCTTCATCGTCATCATTATCACCCTCAATTCACAGTCAGAATCTTCACTATATCGTCATCCTACAACCATCATCCTCTTCCTCCTCCTCCTCCTCCTCCTTATCATCATCATCATCAGATCATTAACATATCCAAGTGTATGAAAGGAAAATATCATTAGTCATACACACACACACACACACACACACACACACACACACACACACACACACACGCACGGTCTCATTAGTAGCAACATTAAAAACAGAACCATGCATGCAGAAGCCACCCACCTCCTGCATAATATATTTCCCCTTATAACCTACTACTTTAATTAGCCCTCTAAAGTGTCATGCATAAACAACCCAAACCAGCTCCTATAATATATTTCCCTTTAAAGCCCCTCTGAACATTAACATCACCCACCCACCCCATCTTTAGGCCACTCATCTATTGTACAATATATACACTCATCTATGCACTCTTTTATATAGGCAGTGATTAGCGGGCTTTTGGGGCTTTTGTTTTCTCACTTCTCTTTCCTTTGAGCTGTTTCCTTTACTGTAAAATAAACACAAAACCCACCGCCCACCAGCGTCTCCAGAGCGGTGGGTGGAGTGGGCATGGAGGGTGGGGGTGGGGTGGGCTTGGAAGGGAGGGTGGGGTTGGGTTGGGAAGGGTACGAGGAAAGGTGGGGTTGGTGAGGTGGGCGGGGAGGGTCAAGCCACACTGCGCTGCTAATGGTGTCCCAGGGAGGGTAAAAACACAGCGAAGCGGAGTGAACGACAGACGGACGGACACCAGACTGGAGTGGATTCAAGGTTAAAAGACCAAATACATCTATGAAGCGGTCCACAAGGCGCCGACTGGCCTGGGTGGAGGGGGTGAAGAAGGTGGCGGTGGTGGTGAGGGTGTTGGTGAAGGCGTTAAGGGTGAAGAAATGTGTGATGTTGATGGTATTTTTGTTTTTCTTTAGATCTTGGTTTTGAGGGAATGGTGGCGATTTGGTTTGGTTTGGTTTGGGGGAATGGTGATGGTGATGGTGGTGGTGGTGAGGGTGATGAGGGTGAAAAGACGTGTAGTAGTGGTGGTGGTGTTGGTTGGGAGGGGGGGTGATGAGTAGTGGTGATTTGGTGTGGTTGGTGGGGGTGGTGATGGTGGCGGTGATGGCGATGGTTCATAATGCGTAGTGATGATGATGATTTGGCCTTGGGTGATGATGATGATGATGATGGTGGTGGTGGGGGTGGCGAAGGTTGTGGTGGGGATGGTGAGGAGAGTGATTGGTGGTGGTGTAGGGTGCGGGGGGGGTGATGATGGAACTAATAAGAAGTTTTGGTGCCGTTGGAGGTAAAATATATTGTGGTGGTGATAGTGATAGTAATAACTCTTCTTAGGTTCGCTTTCTTCTGTTGCCAAAAGGAGGTCTGCAGCCAAGCCCTCAATGTTGAAAAAGTGTGAGAGTGTGTGTGTGTGAGTCCATTGAAGTCAGTCCTTGCAACGACGAAAACAAATCTAGTTAAAAAGTAATGTGTATCCAAAACAACTTTATAATCAACAAAGAAAAACAAGGAAACTGAAGTAAGTCGAGCGTATACCAGGAAAAATGAATGATAAACAAGAGATTCTGATTACCACCTGAATTAAAAAAGTAAAGAGAGGGAGAAAGAAAGGCGGAAAAAAAGAAAGACGTAAAAATGAAAGAAAGAAAAAAAGAGGAGAGAAAAAAAGGAAAGAGAGGAAAAAACAAAGAAAAAAAGATAAAAAGGACGAGGTAAAGAATTAGATTGAAGAGAGAGAGAAAAAAGAAAAAAAGAAAGATGTAAAAATAAAATAAAGAAAGAAACAAACAAACAAAGAGAAGAAAAAACAAAGAAAAAGACAAAAAGGGACGAAAGAAATAAAAACAAGGTAAAGAAAACGGACAAAATAAAGATAGGCAAAGACAGACAGAGGCAGAAAAGGTACATATCGAGTGCCAGAGACAGACAGACAAACAGACAGACAGACAGACAGACAGACAGACAAACAGACAGACAGACAGACAGACAGACAAACACCTTATAAAACAAACAAGAAAAGACAACCTCAAGGCTACACGTGCAGAGTGGCGGAGGCCCAACACACACACACACACACACACACACACACACACACACACACACACACACACACACACACACACACACACACACACATACACACACTCATCCCCCAAACACACACACACGCACACAGACACACCTTCAAGGGAGCGCCCACCTGGAGACATTTCCGGTCCTTCCCCACTACCTAGGCGAGGCGTGAAAGATCCGATCCATCACCAAGATAGAGATCAACGAAGATGCTCTGTGTGTGGGAGGCGTATGGGCGTGGGTTGGCCCGCGTGTACCGACCCTGTGATGCCTGTAAGAACCTGCTGTTTCGAACTCAGAAGTGTGTGTGACTGAGGTCCAGATATGCGAAGGGCAGATGGGGAAAAAACTAAAAGAAACGCTGTGGACGAGAACCCAACGATGTGTATATAGAGCAGAGGAAGATAAGGGAACTAGAGACGCTATATAAGAAAGATATGAAAAAGAGAATGACTTAAAGAGATATTGTAAGAAAGAGTTCCCAAGATACATAACGATGAGGATAACGAAGCAGAAACTGGAAGAAAGAAAAAGTCCAAGATGGTACGTACATCAGGGAACGAAGATATTAAGATTGTGTAAGAGAGCTGGGTTTAAAGACACGTAGAAAAGAAAGAAAACAAATAAATTGAAAAGAGATACTAGAAGAAAGAGTACACAGAACAAAGGAAGAAATTACAAAAAAAAAGGTAGTACATAGATTAAGGAACAAAGAAATTAAGAAAGTGTAATAAAGCTGTGTTCAAAAACACATAGAAAAATAAACAAAATAAATAAACCGAAAGAGATACTAGAAGAAGAAAGAGAAAGTCAATTAAGAGTACACAGAACAAAGGAAGAAATAAAATAAAGACAAGAGAGACAATTCAAGGAAGGATCAGAGTTAGTTAAATAAAGTTCAGAAATGAGAAGAAGCAGTGACGGAAAATGCCACGACAAGCAAAAAACAACAACGAAAAAACGGGAACATAGATAACAAGATGCACTTCGAACTCTCTTTACTTGGTTGCTAACTAGAACTGATACGGGAATAGATGATGATAGCTTTCTGAAGTGCGTGTGTAGGTGCATGGTAGAGATAAAGTGTAAGTAGAGCGAGTATTGACGATTGTGGCGGTGGAGGGCTGTGGTGATTGTGGTGATGGTAACGGAAGTGAGGTATTAGTCAGGACGGAATACTGTGGTTATGTTCGTAATTTTATAGAGAAGAAAAGGGATGTGTCGAGTTACTGGAAGATGGCTGGGGAAGAGGAAGGATGTGGTAAGGATGAAAGAAGACAAACAGAGGTAAAGGATTAAATTAAAGAGAGAAAAAAAAAACGAAAGATGTAAAAATAGAAGAAAGAAAGAAACAAACAAACAAAGAAAAAAAAACAAAGAAAAAGACAAAAAGTGACGAAAGAAATACAAACAAGATAAAGAAAACGGACAAAATAAAGATAGGCAAAGACAGACAGAGGCAGAGAAGGTACATATCAAGCGCCAGTGACAGACAGACAGACAAACAGACAAACACCCTATAAAACAAACTGCGAAAGAGGGATGTGGTAGGGGTGATGGCGGATGGTGGAGGAGAAAAAGGGATGTGGTAGAGGTGAGTGAGGGTGGATGGGTCACACCGTCACACACGCCACACCAACTTACAGGTCGCCTTCTGAGCCGTAGCCCGTGGCCTCCTCCGCCGGTTGCGAGCTTTGGGGGAGCAAGACACATGAGTCAACACCTCGCCAGAGCAGATCAAGCGTGAAGGCCAAGCACAACACGCTCTCAGACGCGCAACAGAAATAAAAGATCATTCTACATCAACCAAAAAGAAGGCATTATTAACAGATATGCCTGAAGCGACTCGTTTGGGTTGTACAATGACTACAATCTCCATCGTTCATCCTTCTCTCAATAAACCAAACCAAGGTGATGGGAAATATGAGTGAAACACCTTGAATTCCATCTTTTCCTCACCTCACCCGAAGACATGGTGATATGACTACATGTTTTCTTTCATTCTTCTCTCTTCCTTCAACAAAACATTCATGTCTGCGAGAAAAGAGGATTGTTATTCCTCCTAAATTTGAGTCGTTTTAAATAACAATATGAGAGAATGAGTGTCCCTTTTTCATTCTGTTCTCCATTCACAACAAACACGTATGGAACCCGAGTTCATGACTAAAATACCACTTACTACATTTTATTCCATTCCTTTCTCTGTTCACCGTACCCGCAGATAAACTCATATGTATACAATGTTAATCTTTCATCCTCTTTCTCTTTATCTTCAACTTTCACGAGGATGGGAGCGTACGACAACAACTTCCTTCGTTCATTCTTCTCCATCTCCATCATTCATGCAGGAACACAAGTGGAGGTCTCCCCCTCGCCCCCTCACATCCTTCATTCACTCTTTCTCTTTATCTTCAACATTCGCTAGGAGGGGAACGTATAACAACAACTTCCTTCGTTCATTCTTTTCCATCTTCGCCATTCATGCAGGAACACAAGTATCCTCCCCCCCTCGCCCCCTCACATCCTCGCACATAACCTTAGTGTATATACCCCGCCCATCCCTGCATGCCCCGACTCCCGGCCACTCAAGTCAGAGCCACACCTCGTCTCAGGGCCACGGCATTCCACACACCCACCGGCATGTTTGACTCCCAGCCGAACTCACTCCACCCACTCCCCTGCTCCACCTACCTACCCACCCACCGACCAACTCTACCTATACCTATCCATCCACATTCACCGACACACCCACCGGCCTCCTCGACTTCCGGCCCAACCCAGGGACGTGACCACTCGCACTGCTTTTGTTTCATCATAAAGTGACGACCCGGAACCGACAGCATCGAAGAAAACATGTAACCTACTCTTTATGCTCGAAGAATTTAGACCGACGGGAAAATTATGTAAAAGACACTCGTAAATATAGAGTAAGTGTTGAGCCTCGACGACCCCAAGCCAGCGATGCAAACAGCCAGCCGCAGAGAGTGAGGAAGACTCGTCAGAAAGTCACCGCCCGCATCAGCATCTACGTAACATCATCCAAGAAAGCGGTTTTAAGCTCTTCCAAGACCTCCGGACATAGATTTGATATACCATTTTCTTTGGCATCCCTCTTTCCTTTACAAGAGCCTCATATCACCGGCGTTTTCTTATATAACCTCTGTCTGTCTCTTTATCACAGTGAAAAAAGGAAGCTTGCTCTAACATACACTGAATTTAGTTTGAAGAAATTATATATTACAAAATTTCAAATTATACAAGACTCTATCTAGCTAATATGCTTATGGAAGGGCGTCAATTGAATAATAATAAACATATCCACCACTCACGTTGCAAATAACTATCTCAAATGTTTCCCACCGTATACGTCGAGCTGGCAACGAAACCCCAGCTCAGACTTTTACCCTTTCCTTGGCGCGGCTGATTAATGAGCTACTGAAAAAAAGAGACGAGAGAAGAATGTCAGAGTGAGCAATTCGTCCCGAGGTAACGAGGCCTTTACTCACCACATGCTCGGAGGGCGCAAGTTATTCTAGTACCATCGTTTGTTTCTCGTTTTCAAGGGATGACTTACACGAGGACAGGTAACGGGCGAGGTGAGGGCGGGAGATACTGGTGTGTCTATATCGGGCATGGGACAGGCTGCCATCAAGGACTGCATAAACTATAGAGGATTTATTTTTAAGTGATGCCTATAGCCCCAGTAGGCTTTCTTAAGGGGCCTCTTGAAAAAACAACACCCAGTTAGTGGCGCAAGCGAATTTTATTTAAGTGGTTGACGTGATATATGAGTCTTCCTTGGCCCATGCTGCCCCCGGTGCTCCACTTGAACGAAATCACTGAAGTTAAGGTTGAATGAAAATCTGGGTAGCATGTGGGTAATCTTCCACCACTCGACGATGCTTGGAAATTATCAGCATGCACCAGTGGGACCCAAACCTAGGTCTTCGGACTCCCCACGCCCGCACACTGACCACTCGACCACAAGAACAGATGAGCTCTCGTGTCCCGTACTTAGCCAAGACCATGATGGGAAAGGTACAATGGAGGGAAGTTGCCGATGTGTTTATATGGCGTCTGTAAGGTTACCCAAGCAGACTATGGAGAGGAAAACGTAGGAAAGATCCTCCCTTGGTAAATTGTAGCCTTTTTCACTGTCCTCAGAATCTTGATATGCAAATGTCTGATAAGTGTGCTCGCCTTAAATAGACACGCATGAGTGGTTAGCCAACACCCTGCTACCAAATGAGTTACTGTTTGGAATATTTTGAATTTTGGCGAAGTTTGAAAAGGCACCACTGCTTTTCTTGGGAAGTTATATATATCCTTTTTTTTTATTTTCACTTTATTGATAAGTAAATTTCTGATCACCTCCGCCACCGCCTCAAACAGCTTCTTCCTTTCTTCCTTCCTCTTCTCCTCGTCTCGCTTCTTCCTTTCTTTTTTCCTCTCCTCTTCGTCTCGCTTCTTCCTTTCTTCCTTCCTCTTCTCTTCGCCTCGCTTCTTTCTTTCTTCTTTTCTCGTCTCTTCGTCTCTCCTCATCCCTTCGCCTCTCTTCCTCTTTTCTTTCTTCTTTCCTCTTTCTTTCTTTCTTCTCGCCTCTTCTCTACTCATTTCCTCTCTTCTCCTTTCTTCTCTCCTCTTTCCTCCTTTCCTCCTCTATTCTCACCTCCTACCAAAAACTCAACTACCAAATTCGCTACCACTGAAAAAAAATTGGATAACATTGACTTTGGGCGAACCACGTAAATTCAACACGACTTTCGGTATACAAGAAAATAGTGCTTCGCGATTTCACAGAGCCTAATCATATCTTTTACTGCGAATATATACAACTGATTAGCGTATACATAGCCGAGATAGCCGCAGATACAAGACTTACAAGTGAGTTATCGCTGCACAAATCGCGTTTTATGGCACACTAAAGAAGATAATATATATACAAGACGAGGCATAAGGAAACACGGTACATTTATAGATCACGTTTCTGTTTCTTGTCATGGCATAAGAGTCGCCCGAGGGAGTGATTTAGACGCTATATTTTGTTTTCTTGAGGTTGGTCTTATCCGGATGGTCAGTCACTTTGTTCATGAAACCTTGTCACATTACACCCCGTCCAGTTCCGCCTCTTCCCGTCCCTCCTCCCAAGCCCTTATACAGGGAGCTACGCCGTGTCACCATCCACACCTCCGTCTGTCTGTCTCACCTGCCCCACCCTGCCCCATCTTCTTCCAACTGCCTGTCTGTCTCACCTGCCCCACCCTGCCCCATCTTCTTCCAACTGCCTGTCTGTCTCACCTGCCCCACCTTGTCCCATCTATTCCCCACTATCCCCTCTCAGCCTCCTCTTACACTCCTCTAGCTTACCTTATCCACTATCCACTCCTCTCCATCGGGTTTCTTCCTCCCCTCCACATGCCTTATCCAGCCCTTTCCTTCCCCTGCATACCCCATTCACTTTCTTCCTTCCCATCATAAGCCCCATTCACTTCCTGCCTCCCCACCACACACATATCCTATCCACTTCCTTTATCCCCCTACATGCCCCATCCATTCCCATTTCACTTACCCCAATCCCTATTCACTACCCATTTCCACACCACCGCCTCCCAAACTCCTAACAGACTCCTTCACTCCACAGATCAAGCATTCCCCGCCTCCCCACTCCCGCAAGACTCACTCACTCCCCCGCATCACTTTCTCCCAGGATTACTCACTCCCTGCCTCCCCACTTCCACCAGACTCACTCCTCTAAGGCTCCTTCACTCTCTCGCATCACTTCCTCCCCTGCAGTCTCCCAGCATCACTCACTCCCCGCCTCGCCCACTCGTGCCCCGGCCAAGCCTCGTGGCCCCACCCTCTCCTTGTGTGGCGAGACCTTTACCCAGACCTTCCCTCCACGCCCCGCCCACCCAAGGGACCTACCGGGCAGCGTGCGGGCGTGAGAGCGTTTCCTCGCTGGTCGCGTGCCTCAGTCTGGTGCGGCTCCTGCTGGACGGAAGTGGCGGCTTTGATGACACCTGGTGGAGGAGGAGTTTGTTAGTGTTTTTAGTGTCCCTCGCCTCCAACAACAAGACCAGGACCAAGCCTTCCTTCAGCTAGAGGTGCGTGGACAGTCTTACGTCAGGACATGCACAGAGAAAAAATGATAGACCCCAAACATCCGGAACACTGACGTACTTGGGAGTATCTATCCTGCAGAAGACTTTGAAGAAGGTAAATATGAGTGTGTGTAGGGGGGGGAGGGTGCTTGTGTGTGTGTGTGTGTGTGTGTGTGTGTGTGTGTGTGTGTGTGTGTGTGTGTGTGTGTGTGTGTGTGTGTGTGTGTGTGTGTGTGTGTGTGTGTGTGTGTGTGTTAAGATGGAACAATTAATGGATTTTTTTCCTCAGGTAACTTGGTGCTTCGCCTAAGATGCCTACAAAAGTAAAAGGATGAAAAGAACGAGAAAAAAAAGTTAATATACTACCTATAGTTCCGCTCACCTGTTGGAGATCTCCGAGGCTGCTGGAGAGACAGTGAGGCAGCGCCCACGCCCCTGCCGTCTCCCTGCTGGCCTCCTTCAGCACCCCCGCCCCGGCACCGGCTCCAGCCTCCGCTCCTGCCACGGCCGCCGCTGCCGCCGCCGAGGCCCCGCCGCTTAGGTTACCCGTTGACTTGGACAGTTTGCCGTGGGGCTTATCGATGGGCCTGAAGCCGAACTCCATTGGGTCCGGACTGAACTTGGTCACAGGCAGAGTCTTGGTGCTCCGCAAGTCCCCTGTGCTGGACGCGTTTCTCTGTGACGCGCTCTGGTCCGACTTCTGAGTGGCTGTCTTCTGTTGCTGCGGTGCTGAGAGCGGCTGTGGCTGCTGCTTCGGTGCTTGGTGCTGGAGTTGCTGTGACTGGAAGATCTTTACCTGGTGGCGGTACTGCTCGGAGTCTGACATGGCTCGTTCAGCGGACTTTCGGCGCTTTTCCCGCTCACTCTGCTTGCGGATCTGCCTCTCCAAGTTGCGTATGGACTTTTCCTGCGCCTCGTACAGCTCCTCCTCGCTCTGGGCACGCAGCTCGGTGAACTTCTCCTGCACGGGCGGCGACTCATCCACATCCTCTTCGGGCACGCTGTCCCACTCGGAGGCGTAGTCATCGGAGTCGTAGTAGTGTGCACGCTTCTTCTCCTCCAGGTGGCGACGGTAACTCTCATAGGCCTCAGCTTCATGTTTCATCCTCTCCTCCTCCTGCCGCTTCATCTCCTCCATGCGTCGCTGTTCCTCCACCTCCTCGCTTCCCAGTTCTGCCGTCGCCTCCACCACAACCTCCTCTCCCCTCCAACGTGCCTCATGCGCCCTTTGCCTCTCCTGCGCCACCTTCCTTCTTTGCTCCTCCTGCCTTCGTTCTTCAATCCTCTGTCCTTCCTCTCGCAGTTTTTCTTCTTGTATACGTATTATTTCCTGCAGTTTCCTTTCCTCTTCCTTCCTTGCTTCCTCTTCGCGTTTTCTCTTTTCCTCCAATCGTCTCTGCTCCTCTTTCTTAATCTCTTCTTGCCTCCTCTTCTCCTCTTGTATTCTTCTTACCGCTTCTCTTCTTTCCTCTTCTTTTCTCTTTTCTTCTCTTTTTCTCTCCTCCTCTTCCCGCCGTTTTACCTCCTCTTTTCGTTTTCTTTCCTCTTCCCGTCTCATCTCTTGTTCTCTTCTTCTCGCCTCTTCTTGTCTTCTTAACTCCTCCTCCTTTCTTCTCGTCTCTTCTTGTCTTCTTAACTCCTCTTCTCGCCTTCTCTCCTCTTCCCTTCTCCTCGCTTCTTCCTTTCTCCTTTCTTCTTCTCTTCGTCTCTCCTCCTCCCTTCGCCTTTCCTCCTCTTTCCTTCTTTCCTCTTCCCTTCTTCTCGCCTCTTCTCTCCTCATTTCCTCTCTTTTCCTCTCTTCCTCTCTTCTCCTTTCCTCCTCCATTCTCATCTGCTCCTCCCGCCACCGCTGCTCCGCCAACCTCTTCTCCTCTTCTCTCTTCTTCGCTTCCTCCAGCTTCCTCCTCAGTTCGGTGGCTCTTATCTGTTCCTCTTTCATCTTCTCTTCCTGCGCTTTCTCTTCTTCTAACCTTTTCTGTTCTTCCATCAGCTCCTTTCTCCTCTGCTCCTCCTGCTCCTTTCTTCTCTTCTCTTCCAGTTTCCTTTCTTCCCTTCGCTTCATTTCTTCCTGTATCCTCAGCTGGTCTCTTTTAAACTGCTCCTGAATACGCCTCTTTTCCTCCTGCCTGACTTTCTCCTCGAACTTCTTCCTCTCCTGCTCGGCAATCTGCTCGTAGTGTTTCTTCTGCTCCTGTAAGCCCTTCGTTCTCTCCTCGTCCCTTCTCTTCTGCTCCTCTATCTTCCTCCGTGCTTCCTGTTTCTTCTTCTCAGTGTGCGCCGCTCGCTGATCCCTCCTCTTCTGCTCTGCCGCCGCCACCTGTGCCTCCGTGAGTGGTTGTTCCCCCTCAGTGCTGCCGTCAGACCGCCTCTTTGCTACATTCGCCTGCTCGTGCGCCCGCCTCTCCTCAGACCTGAGTCGCCGAGCCTCGCGGGAAGCCTTGTTCTGGCCGTCGGAGGAAGACTGGCTGCCGGTCCGCCTTGCAGCTCCCTTTTTCCTCTTCTCCTCTAGTTTCCTCTCTTGCATCTTCCTGATCTGGTCATCGCGGACTCGGTTTTCTTCTCTCAGTTTCTCTTCGTTCTCTCTCTTCGGCGGCGACTCTTTTTTGGTACCTGTATCCTTCCCTTCAGCCGGCGGAGCGTCGTTCTTGCCGACAGACGAGACTTTGAAGGAAAACGACGACTCTTTGGTCACTGCTTCCATCTGAGTGAAGCTTGCTGGTGGCGCCGCCTGGCCGGGGCTGGAGTGTTGCGCCATCTTCGCCACGGCCCCCGCGCCCTCTTGGTCAGATGACGGAGGCTCTTTTGAGATCGGCGATTGAGGCAGAGGTGGCACTTGGAAAGGAATGGGCGACTGGAAAGAAATCGGTGACTGTCGGGGACCGGGGGACTGCGGGAGAAGTGGGGGCTGGCGGGGACCGGGGGACTGCTGATGATGGAAATGCGTGTGCCGCGGGACTGGTGACTGGCGGAGGATGGGCGACTGGCGGGTGGGCGTGGACTCCCTTCTCTTGGCTATCATCATCATCTCCTCCAGCCGCCGCTTTTCCAGGATGAGCTGCTGAAGCTGTCTCCTCTTCTGTTCCTCCGTCAGCAGCTGTGGGTCCTGAACCTCCATTGTCTCTTCTCGAGTGTCCTTGGGTAAAACAGTCCTGGGGGTCGGCGGGAGCTGCGACGAAGACTGTGAGTTCTGGACGCTGTGGTGCACCGACTGTGACTCGTGATGGGTCGTCTGCTGGTAACTGTGGAAGGTTGACTGGCTCATGGAGTGCATCTGCGTGCCCTGCTGGAACTGAAACTGCTGGAGTCTATGTGAGAGGTTCGGGGAGTTGTAACTTGGGGACAGTGGCGGCTCCTCTTCGCTCTCACTTACCAGCTGCTCCTGTGGCTGCTGCAACGCTGGTGACTGTGGTAATGGTTCGGGTTGCATCAATGCCTGTGGGTGCTGTTGTGTTTGTGGCTGTGTCTGTACATGTGGCGTTGGTGACTGCGGCTGAAAATAGAGATGCGTCTTTCGAAGGAGGAAATGAGGCGGAGAAACCATCTGTGCGCGGGGCGAGAAAGGTTCAGTGGGCGTGGAGTAGACAGACGTGACGGAGGTAGAGGTGGGGGAGGATGGCACGTGGCTCGGCGAGGACAGGTCTGGCGGCGTGACGAACTGCGAGGACGGAGTGGTTATCTGCACGGGCGGCGACGAAACCTGCCTGACGGGTGACTCTGAGAGGCGGGACGGAGACGTGAGGCCCCGGGTGGGAGAGCCCAGGTGAAGTGGAGATGGGTACCGTTGGGAAGGCTGTGGGGAGGAGGTGAGGGCAGGAGAACACACCGTCCTTGCCCTGCACTGGCGCTCCTCAACTATTTTCTGCTCTAGTTTCTCTTGGTGATCCAGGTATTCCTCCGCTAGGTCCCTGCAAGGGCGCAAAACACATTATTGGAATGAGAAAAAATGGCAAGATGTGTGATTAAATGAACTATTGCGTAATTTGAAGAAAGATAAAAGAATAAATCCCATTACTGAAACGAAAAATAATAGAATGATGTATGATTGAAGGAACCGTATCTCGCAATTTGAAGAATGAGAACAGAAAAAAAACCCAGAATATTAGAACGAAAAATAATGGAAAGATGTGCGATTAAAGGAACTATCGTGGAATTTGGAGAATGAGAAAAGAGAAAACTGATTATTGGCACGAAAAGTTATGGCAAGAGGTAAGATTAACCCGGTAGCAGCGACGGACCAAATTTGTGGCTTTACCGTGTACCAGCGACGGGCCAATTTTTTCCCATGATATAAACCCGCAAAATAGATGATGCCTAAACTGATCACAAATACGTTGATAGGTATATATTATGAAATGGTTTGCGTGAGAGATAATTTTTTTTTCAAATTCGCTTTTAGAGCTTTTTTGAAACATGGTGATTAAATGAAGGGTAGCTATCGCGAAACCTAGAGAAAGACAAGTGCATCAGTATACCGCCTCTTCCCTTGGCTATTCCCGTTAGAGGTCAGCACAGCGGGTCATCCGTTTCCTTCTCATAACATGAAAATCTGATTTGATGTGGCCCAGGCTTTACACCCAATGCTCTTTCTTCTTGACGCAATATACTTGAAGAATCTACATCAAGGCGAGCACCGAGACGAACTACCGCGCTTTGTATAATTCAGATTTCCATAGCAATTTCAAAGCGTTTAATTAGCGCACAATAGCTCAACGGTCCTTATCCAACTCAACAGTGCACTGCTTTGTTGTGTAACGTTAGTTGAGGCTCCACTTTACCGTTTCACAAGGCAATGCAATTTTAAAGCCAATAATTCGCACACAATATCTCAAGGGTCCTTTTGGAACTCAACACCGCTCTGGTTTGTTGTATATCGTTAGTGTAAGCTCAACTTTACCGGGTCAAAAGGCGATTTCAAAGCGTATAATCAGCACACAATACCTCAGTGGTCCTTTTGGAACTCAACAGCGCACTGGTTTGTTGTATATCGTTAGTGTAAGCTCAACTTTACCGGGTCACAAGGCGATTTCAAAGCGTATAATTCGCACACAATAGCTCAATGATCCCTATCAAATTAAAAGGAGCGCTGGTGTGTGTGGTGTTACTGTAGGCTCCACTTCACCGGGTCATAAGGCACGCCGCGGGGACAGCACACACGGACGAAGCAGAGAGGTACAAACGCAACACACCGCCTTAGTCACGCGTGCCAAAAAGTGTTCCCGCCTGTTTGTTCACCGCTTTTTCTGTGACTGGTGCTGGCGAGAGGCGCAGTACGCGGGTGGCGGGGGTGGTGGGTGGTGGTGGGGGGGGGAGGGGGGTGATGTGAAAATTGGTGATGATGATGATGATGATGATAATGATGAAAATGATAATGATAATGATGATGATGCTTAGTTTGCAAAATCCGACGCATGCATGACAAAAACACATTGATATTGATATCTTAGGAGAAAATAATCGAAATATTGACAATGAACTTAAGAACAAGAAGAAGGAAAATAACAATAACAACAACAAGACCAACAATAAACAAAAAATAATAATAACAGAGACAGAAACAACAACAACAATACACAGAACAACACACGCGCACACACACAAACAAACAAATAAGCAAACGAACAAACAAATAAACAAAACACAAACAAAAACACACACAAACTCACTGTGAGGTTCCCTTCCGCACCGTCAGCTCCACGCGGTTCCCTGCTGCCTTGATGAGGTCGTAGGCGTCGAAGTGGCAGAGTGTGCGGGCGTCGCGGCCCTCGATCATGATGATGGTGTCCCCCACATCCAGGTGCTGCGCCCCCAGCGTCCCGGGGGTCACCTGGAAACACACCTCTCTTCAGCTTCACACAGGCAGCATCGGGTTTGACATAAGCATTAGAACACATTTTCTCTCTCTCTCTCTCTCTCTCTCTCTCTCTCTCTCTCTCTCTCTCTCTCTCTCTCTCTCTCTCTCTCTCTCTCTCTCTCTCTCTCTCTCTCTCTCTCTCTCTCTCTCTCTCTCTCTCTCTCTCTCTCTCTCTCTCTCTCTCTCTCTCTCTCTCTAACCTATAGTCCTTGGGTCATATTCATAAACCTTTCGTCGCTCAAGCTCACATATTTAACAAGGCTTTCGTAGGCGTTTGGGGCATTTCCAAAGGTAGTTTAATGACCCTGGTGGTAGTATGACCCTTTCTCTCTACCATGAACGTGAAAAACACTCATGAGAACCCGATTAATCTCCTTTTCGACCTTTGGAAATAGTTATTGTTAGAGGCGGAAACATCTGAGAATACCGACACTTGCTCCCTTACTCCCTCCTCTCTTACTCCTTTCCAATAATATCTATCACCACAATTACCAGTCCATATCACAATGTCAATCTTGTTTTCCTTCTCCCATCGTCTCTACTCTCGGCAAATATTCCTCAGGCAGCGACGTCTTTCTTTCTTAGTCCACACTCACACACTACTATCCACTAGACCTCAAACCATCATCCACACATTGCTTCCCGTGTACATTTTTTACTAATACCAACCACGACAATCACACACTCTCTCCCACATCAATGGCACCATACACTTACTCGTACCATACACTACACCAAGTCCCCTTTCACACGCCACAATAATCAAGAGTCAAGCAGCAGCGTTACACAAGGCCTTATGGCGTGAGGAGGAGAAATAGAGTCAGCAGCTACAAGATGCTCAGAAACTATGCTTATGTTATGAAACCCGGCAGATGAACCCCGTAGAGTAGACCGCTTGCAAGGAAGGTGAGTGGTAAGGGAAAACACACACACACACACACACACACACACACACACACGTGAACGCACACAAACACGTGAACGCACACAAACAAACAAACACATACACACTTTATCTCGCTCAGGACACTAATAATTTTTCGTTGACAGAAGCGTTCTCTATTCCACCTCAAATAAATGGTATGTGAGGGGGAGGGGGGCCTTAATTCTTAAATCTCTCCTTTACAGTAATAAAAATAACAGAAAAGCTGGTGGCCTACAGATGAAAACCTTGATGACACTATTAGTTTCAATGTTTCCCTAATGAGCCTTTGGTCGAGGTTGATGGATCACTTCCTTTCTCCTTCCCGCCTCCCCTGACACCTGTGATTTGTATGGGCGTCGTGGAAGGCGCACGGAGATGCCCGCACATGGTGGCCTTGTAGCACAGGAGGAGGAAGAGGTGGTGGTGATGGTGGTGATGACATAGGTAAATATTATAATATTAATAAAATAAAATACTGAGAATAAGAAAGCAATTATAATAATAATAAAAAAATAATGATGATAATAATAATAGTAGTAGTAGTAGTAGTAATAATAATAATAATAATAATAATAATAATAATAATAATAATAATAATAATAATAATAATAATAATAATAATAATAATAATAATAATAATAATAATGACTATAGGCCAAAGAAAGACAGGTTGATTATGCCCCAGTCAGGACCCGGACCACAGGCTTGCACCCGCCGCCACCCCCGCTGTACGGAGGCTCCAGGCGCCGCGCCTGTGGTTCGAGTCCTGGCTGGGATAGTCAATAATGATTATTTAATAAAAATAATGATAATGATAAAGCTAATATTTATTATTATTATATATATATATATATATATATATATATATGTATATATATATATATATATATATATATATATATATATATATATATATATATATATATATATATATATATATATATATATATATATATATATATATATATATATATATATATATATATATATATATATATATATATATATATATATATTATTATTATTATTATTATTATTATTATTATTATTATTTCTTCATCATCACCAGCACCATCATTGTCAGCATCATCTCTGCTGCCTTCACCAACACTCCGCCCGGGATATGAACGTCTCTCGAGGGATCAACAGCTGCCTCGCCAGGCAGCCTCCAAGACAGCAACGCTCCCCTCAGCTTCCCCTACCCCTGCCTCGGCCCCTGGCCCTGCCCCTTGCTCTGCCCCTTCCCTACCCCTAACCCTGCCCCTCACCTTGCTACATCAAAGGTTCACAAGCCGAGCCGCTCCGTCTGCGTGGCTAGGGAACACTGTTTATGGGAGCTGTCGCTCTGCCTTGTCTCGCAAATTTATCTTATTTTCATTGTACTATATTGTATTTACACTATTTGCACACATTTTTCAATGATAGTCTTTAATTTGACGCCCATGTCATATATTTTTTTCTCTATTGTCTTTGCACTCGCTTATCACCGCATAAGAAATAATCCCAAACAGCAGCAGCCTCTTATAGTCTGACCATCAACATCGTAACTTTATGGACACGTCCAACACACACTTTTGGTAACTCTGACCAAGTTTACATCATTGTCATCACGTTTGTCATGCCTGATGGTGGGAAAAACCACTTCAGTAGCGTGAGAACCTTAAGTAGTTTACCATATATCATCAAAGCGTATATTAAATTATTTCATTAATTGGTGATACTTTAATCAATTATTACAGACTAAATAAACTGTGAATGTCTCAAGAGTAATTTTTCTGCAAATTTACATGATTCCTCAAACTTAACGAGGGGCATCTGACGACATACAAACAGAACACACTATGTCATAATATCAGAGATTCTTATATTAAATGTCACTTGGATTTATTTTCTTTTCACGTTGTCGCCACACGCAGGCCGTCTCTGTTTCAGCCTCGCACAACAGGCTGGCTTGACACTTGTTTAGCCGTGTGGAGCAGCTCTTTCATGCACGCACTTCCCGGCCTCCTCCCACACTGGCGTGTCGCACTGCCCCGCGGCCTAGGCGGGCTGGCACGGCTGTACTACGAGACGCATGCATCACGGCCGCCGCTGTCGCTGGGGTGTAATTGGCGCGAGGGTTTGCTGCCCTGGTTGGCAACGTCGAAGTAGGAGGGAGGAAAAGACGGGGGGAGAGGGGCAAGAGGGTCGCCGCCGCTGTGGCAACACCTGGGGACCGAAATAGACAGTGGATTCCTGCCGCTGGTCACTTACACCAACACTTCCGAGGCTCACTTCCTCCTACAGCCCCGCCACTTGGCCGCCCGCCGCTCCGCACACAAACACCCGCCACTCCCGCGGCTCCCGACGGCACCGCACACACACACACACACACACACACACACACACACACACTCACACACACAATCACATACTCACACACACACACACACACACACACACACACACTATCACCACATACCTGGCACAGAAAGCAATCTTCAAATGCTTGTTGCATACATACAGTGAGTGTGTTTGTATATATATATATATATATATATATATATATATATATATATATATATATATATATATATATATATATATATATATATAGGAGAGAGAGAGAGAGAGAGAGAGAGAGAGAGAGAGAGAGAGAGAGAAATCATTGTAAAGTTAACTGAGGGACAATCAAAATAACGAAGAATGAAACTCAAAATGAGAACTTGCAACCAAACCTTCTGCCTTTTATTTTCGTCAACGCAGTCAAAGGACCGCTAGTAAAGTTATGTTTTGGCTCACGGATTTGCCCAAGGTCACGATAAAGAGGTACGGCAGGGTATTTCCCTCTCCGTAGTATGAATGGAGGAATAAAAAATGTTACTGGTAAGTTAAAATATTTGATAATGGTTCAAACAAACGTGAAGGCTAAAAGGATTAATGTACTGATTATTTTGAGTTATGAAACGAGGCCGCTCAAATGTAAATTCCCGCCGCATTTTGCTGCGAGGTGAGCCACGCAGCTTGAACATCATCACCGAATCGTGCGCACACAAACACACACGCATGCGCGCAGGCACGCATACAAACACTCATATCCCTTCCACACACACATACATACATACCCCACACACATTCACCCCCCCCCCCCCCCACACACACACACAGACAAACACTCGCTTGAGTCGTTCTTCATAAAGTTGAGTCCTTAATGAAGGCATCATTTTCGTAGTGCGCCGCTTTACTCTTCATCAAGGGAGTAACGAAAGTGGGTAGGTAGAAAGAAAATGAGTAGATATGAAGAAAAGTGGGAAAGTAGGAAGAAAGACGGGAAGATAGAAAGAAGTCTGGGTAGGAAGAGAGAAAAGTGGATAAGTAGAAACGAAAGTGGGTTGGTAATGCATACAAAAGCAAATACCTAGAATTACAGAACACATATCTTTAAATACCTGCAATGATCGAAGACACCAGCAATCAAGACGTCTATAAGCGACCCTCAATGTCACTATTAAACACACGGACACCAGTTAAGACACACACGCCATCAAACACCAAATACCGAGACAGCGACACGATCCACATTACATCCCCACCGGCTTCTTGAGGCAGCCCACACAGACGGCAGAAGACCTTACCTCCTCTCGCCTGGGATGGGCTAGAAAGGCGGAAGGCAGGCAGGCAGGGAGGCTGTTCAAGGGGCAGGCTACCAGTGTACGCAGACGGTGAGAGAGAACGGTTCAGTTTCTCAACAATCCGGCGAATAACAGAGTGAAGGGGCGCCCGACCTCCGCACTGACGGACGGGTGATCGACTGCGGACGAGCGAACGGTAAGATACGTCACACACACACACACACACACACACACACACACACACACACACACACACACATACACACACACACACACACACACACACACACACACACACACACACACATACACACACATATACACACATACGCACGCGCGCGCATACACACGAGTTCTGACGTTGGTGCGAGCGAGACGGGTAGACACTAGCATGGCGACGTCTGGGCTGAGATGGGTATAAGGGGGGCGGCGGCGGCAGCGGCGGCGATGGTTGTGGTGGCGCTGGTTACTTTGGTGACGGTGGTGGTAGAAATGAAAATCGTGATGGTAGAAATGGGAAATTTTCAAAGGGAGGAGTGTCGTCCTGTACTGAGGCTGTTTTGAATACAACTGCACTCCATTTCCATTCACCCTGCGGACCCTACAGTCCTTGAGCTGGCTGGTGCTGGAACTTTTGAATTTTCTTGGACGCATTTCGGTGCCAAGCGGCTGCCACCTGTGATCATGAGGAAAAGTGCCACCTGAAGACAAGAGGCACTGCCCAAGATGATGTCAGTGGAGGTCGCTGCAGCAGGACTGCTCGCCGAGATCACGTAACAGCCGGCAGTAACGCCGTGCACTCACTTTTCCACCTTGCTCAGTGGCAGCGGTATTCGTTATCATAACAGATGCTGCCAACAACACAGTACTTGACAGTTGCGGCAACTATATTAACCAGTCACAGCTGGCCAGCTGTTGGCCGGGCCGGTAACCCACACCTGCTGTGGTCAGTCACCTCGGAAATAAAAGGCGGCCAAACGAGAAATATAACCCAGGAAGTCCCTTCTAAACAAGAGTATCTAAGGCCTGAGGCGCATCGCTTTTCAGTTGATAACGCCAAATAACACACCAACCAAAACTTATAAGAGATTTGTTCACCAAAAAAAATCTCCAATTTATATTTGATAGTTTATTGTTGTTGTTAGTGTTGCACACAGATCTGTTTCCACAAAGCAGTGAATAAGTGGACAGGCATCGATGTACTACACAAGAAACTCTGAATAGTAAGAACAAGAATCAGTCACGTGACTACACTCAAATTTTTGGCACAATGAATTTTGCTTCCCGGCCTCGCTTCTGTATTTGTCTTTTTTCCGTCCTTTTCCTCGTTCTGACCGTCTGCGGACTGCCTATTGCTTGTTACCGTCACTTTCTGTCTGTCTTCTCTATTCATTCTTCACATCTTTGTTCAATAATATTAATCCCTCTGATTGTTTTAGCTCCACGTAAACCCGACAGCTATAAAGTACAGTTTGATTAAAACGAGGCAATTTAACACAGACACTGGCAGGATTATTTTTACGAAACATATCAACAGTTACTGAAATAAACTCTATCAAAAGAAGTTAAAACACAGAAGATTAATGTGCTTAAAAATCACATTAACCTTTACTTCACTGAGACATAAGTGAATTGAACGTTCTTGGGCCAATGTACAGTAAAGTCTTCAATCACTTCTGCAGGTCATTAACGTGTCTGACGAATGAATTAAACCACTAAAGCGGGCAGCCTCGTTATGAGCCAAAAAGATTAATTCCTGTATCCTGCTCCTCCATGTTTCCGTGTTTCCCCATCCTCTTAAGACTCCCCACCACTCACAAGAACATCGCCCCGCTGTCACATACTCCTCCTCCCTTTCAAGTCCTACCTCACTCCCTCATGCCTCGACGCCACCCTTACAAATCACCGGCCCCCTCCCACTCCACGCCCATACCTCCCTTTCCCTACCTCCACGCCCATACCTCCCCTCCCTTTAACCCTCCACCTCCATACCTCCTCTTCCCTCCCTCCACCCTTTCCCTTTCCACCCCTCCACCCCCATACCTCCCTTTCCCACCCTCTACGCTCATCCCTTTAAATCCTCCACCTCCATACCTCCCTTATTTCCCTCTGTGCCCTACCCATCCCTCCCTCCGCGGCCTCACCTCTCTAATTTCCCTCCTCTACCCTTCCTTTCTTCCCTCCAATGTCTTACCTATTTATTTCCCTCCTCAGCCTATCTTTCTTCTCTTCCCTCACTGCACAGATCTCCCTTCTCTACCTCCACAGCGTTACCTCCCTTCAAAACCTTCCCTTCCCTCCCTTTACTGCCATCTCTTCCCTCTTTGTCAAGTTCGGTCCGTCCATTACCCTTCCTTACGTAACTTCGGTGGTCTTTCCTCGAACTGCTTTCCTCCTCCTCCTCTCCGCCTCTTCTTGACGCGAATGGATGACCGAGACGACCTTCCACTTCCAAGGCAAGCGTGAGTCAGCCGCCGTACCCCCCACGCCCCCCGCCCCCCGCCCGTCACGCCCACAGCACCCTTATTTACTTGTCGCTCATCGCTTATCGCCGTGAACACGCTGGAAGGAGGTTCGATACCCCGCGGCTGCCTCCACTCCACGCCGAAACGCTTTATTTTTCACCTAATTCGGTTTTTAGCAGCATGATTTGTACAGAAACATTCATACAAAATAAACATAAAGACAGTTATATAATCATGGCATATTATGAACGATATTACTTGTTACACAGCGGAGGGCAACAGAGAGAGAGGAGGAAAGGGCTTGAGGTGATTAGACGCAAGTTTGTGGGAGAAATTGAAAAAAGCGATATAATAACATGAACGTGAGGAGATAAAACTTAAAGCACCTATATAATTCCTTGTTCCGCACGGTGAGGAGAAAAACAAAATCAAACACCCTCGCCAAAACTCCGTCTGCAAAACCTAAAACCAGAGCAAGTGTTGAGAGAAAGAGGGAGGGAGGGAATGAGTGAGGGAAGAAGGAGAGGAGAAAAAAAAAGGAGTCATGGGATTGAGAATAGAGGAGGAGGAGGAGGAGAGGAGGAGGGGAGGACGAAACACAAAGCAAAACCTAAAACCTAAAACCTGAGCAAGTGTTGACAGAAAGAGGGAAGGAATGAGTGAGGGAAGAAGGAATGAGGAGAAAAAAAAGGAGTCACAGGATTGAGAAGAGAGGAGGAGGAGGAGGAGGGGAGGAGGAAACACACAAGGTGAACACAAGGGGAAGGGATTAAGGGAAGAGGGTTTAAGGGGTTGAAGGCACCTTAGAGGGATAGAAAATGCAGGAAAGACGAGGCAAGTTAGGAGGGTGGGCAGAGCAGGGAAGGGGATGAGGGGAACAGGAAGGAGAGGAGAGGAAAGGGAGCAAAAAGGGGTGGGGGAAGGAAGTTAGCAGGGGTTGAAGGCACCTTAGTGAAAGAGGAAATGCAGGCAGGAGGAAGAGGAAAGATAAGGTAAGTTAAGTAGGTGGTAAGGTAAGGGAAGGGGACAGCGAGAAAGAGACGGAAGTAAAGGTGTAAGTGAGGGGGTTTAAGAGGTTGAAAGCACCTTAGTAAGACAGGAAATGCAGGCAGTAAGAGGAGGAAAGATGAGGTAAGCTAAATGAGTGAGCAAGGAAGGGAAGGGGGTGAGAGGGACAGCATGTAAGGGATGGGAGAGGAGGGGAGAGAAGGGGAGAGGAGAGGAGAGGAGGTAAAAGGGCCATGTCTGCAGGGGGAGATAAAGGGTGCCAAGGTCCATCCCACGCCTGGCACTCCTCCTTCCTGTCTCTCTACTAAAGCCCACGACTCCCCCCCAAGGCACCGGAGACAGAAAAAAAGAGTAAGAAAAACAAGAACATTGACAAAAACAACAAGAACACGAAGAACGAGAACTAGAGCAAGAAGAACAAAGGCAAAAGAAAAAGACCAGGAAGAAGAAGAAAAGGAAGAAGAAGAAGAAGAAGAAGAAGTAGAAGAAGAACAACAGGAACAAGAACAAGAGAAGAAGAAGAAGAAGAAGAAGAAGAAGAAGAAGAAGAAGAAAAGAAAAAACAAGAACAGTAACTAGAGCAAGAACAAAAAGAAAAAAAAAGAAGAAAAGAAGAAGAAGACGAAGAAGAAAAAGAAGCTTATGAGTCACACCAAAAGTCTCATGACCAACCAACGCATCACGATCACGGAACATCCAATCAGAAACTCATCACCTTGGAACGCAGACTAAAATAAAAACAGGCAGTAACAACGTCAGTTTCAGCGTCACACACCATCCATTTATCACTCACAATATTTGCTCCATCAACAACGAAGAACTTATATATCAAAACCCCAACTAAAGAAGAAGAAAACATTAGTATCTGAACTGTAAGAAAATATAACAATGATTGGAGTTGATTTATAGATTGTGTATTATGCATGATGTGCCTGTTGATATGTGGTTAGTTAGTTTAGACTTTTGCTTTGAACTGTATTGCTATAGGATGTGGTAGAAGCGACAGAAAAAGAAGAAGAACAAGGAGGAGGAGGAGGAGGGGGAGGAGGAGGAAGATGAGGGCCGTCAAGAACCAATAAGCAGCTGGAGGAGGAAGAGTAAGAGAGAAGGAGGTAAGACGTCGGGAGGATGAAAGGGAAGGAAGGAGGGAGAGCGAGAGGAAGGAGGGAAGGACAGAAGAAGAAGAAGGAAAAAGAACAAGAACAAAAACAAGAACAGCAACACCAAAAAAAGAACAAGAACAACAACAAAAATAAATAAATAACAAGAACGAGAAAAGAAAAAGAAGAACAAGAAAAGAAGAGAAGAAAAGAAGAGAAAGCCGAGGAGAACAATGGAAGAAGGAGTAGAATTACCTGAGACAAAATCTTATGTAATTCTGCCACTGTTGTTATTGTTCTTGTCTAAATAATTATAATGTCCTTGCAATACGAATTTTGAACTACACACAATTCTCAAAGCTTGACACGAAAACCTCAAAGCACACACACACACACACACACACACACACACACACACACACACACACACACACACACACACACACACACACACACACACACACACACACACACACACATGTACACTAAGAGGCGATATAAACAATGAGTCAGTGGCACGCTCCCTTTGGCACTTCAAGGCTGCTGGCACCACCACCACCATCACCCCCTCCCCTCACACCACCACCACCACTACCACCCCCGCCATCACCACCACCACTACTAACTGCACTACTCTCACTCTTACTCTCACATCTACCACAACATTGCTCTCTACTACTTCAAGAGTCACCTACAACCGCAACCAATGCACTGTCGCTACCACCAACAGCATCACTACCACAACAAAACCAGCCGGTGCTTCTAACTATTACCAACCACCATCACCACCACCGTCACCACTATCGTCACCAACTTCCCTTCACCACTGTCAGAACCACTCCAGTAAAATCCTCGCTGATAATGGATTGATCTTACTTGAAAACTTTTATTAGCATTATTGTTATCATAGTAGTAGTAGTAGTAGTAGTAGTAGTAGTAGTAGTAGTAGTAGTAGTAGTAGTAGTAGTAGTAGTAGTAGTAGTAGTAGAAGTAGTAGTAGTAGTAGTAGTAGTAGTAGCAGTAGTAGTAGTAGAAGTAGCAGTTTCGTGCATCGTCTCTATACATGGACACACAGACTAACCAAACTCGGGTATATTGTTTCCGTAGACTTTAAGTAATTGTTGGTGCCGCTAGTAACAGTTGACTTACTGCACACTCTTTGAACCCCGCCCATGATTCTGATAAAGATCTAAACACATACATACAAAAAAAAACTCTCTCTCTCTCTCTCTCTCTCTCTCTCTCTCTCTCTCTCTCTCTCTCTCTCTCTCTCTCTCTCTCTCTCTCTCTCTCTGCATGATTGTTTGGTTAGCTACTCCATCAAGTGTTAGGAGACGCATCACCAAAGCTTCCCTAATGACAGACACACGAGACGCGCCACGGACGGCCTGCACCTGCCGCCCACCAGAAGGGAGGGCGGCGAGGAGGAGGCGCGGTTTTATCGAGCACTCACGCACCTCACGACGATCAGTCACTTTGCTCGGCGCACTAATCTGATGAAGATAAACATTAGTCAATGGGGCAGTGCAACGCTTTTTCGCCCCTAGGCGTATCAAGACGTCGGCAGCAGCGGCAGGCACATCAGTCTGCTCAAAGGCTTATGAAGTGACGGTCTGCTGGCGCCACGACACTCAGTATATGGCCACGCGTGAGTCTCACCCATACACGCCAGACTGCCTCACACACACACACACACACACACACACACACACACACACACACACACACACACACACACACACACACACACACCTCCCTCGCTCCTAAGATGTGACTCATCAATTAATTTTTCTTCTTTGCCAGGAAGTAAAGAACGATCGAACACTTTAAGGCAGCAAATAAGCTTATTTCTGTCTGCCGTAAAAATAATCCCCTGAGTGATGTATATTGTGCCGGGCTGCATTCTCCGGCAGAAAATGTTTGAGGCGCGCTGGTCAATAACCTCCAGGCCAGGTGCGCCACCTGCCACTTTGACTGGGGAGGTTTGACACGGAACATTATCAAAAGCACATGAAAAGTGAAGAGATAATAGTGACGCATTATGTAATATAAAATATTACTGTCGTTCCCGTCATCATAATCACCACCACAGCCTCCACCTCAGCTGTCAACGTCCACATTAGTATAATCCTTCGCCCACTTTCTTCACCGGGCAGTCATTGGCTTCACATATCACCACAACATTGAAAGAAACTAAACGAAATGTGACACCAAATTATTACTTGAATGTATGACGTTTTTTACTTGGATAATGCTATCGACCACTTGGCTGCCGTGGTGGTGCAAGTCACAACCAAAGTTACGATTGGTGGACGGCATGTGGTTGGTCTGCCACTCGAAGGTGATTCAAAAGTCAACCACCAGATACCCGCGAAGTCTGCTCTAATTTCTCTCACTAATCCTGGGTTGTCACTACGTTACTTTGAGCATCCACATATCATCAGCTTTACTCATGATATGACCCGCCCAAAGTCCATTTCTTATTCTTAAAACAGCAAGATTTTTTCAGCCTTAGTCGAAGGAATGTCTCTCCTCGCATTTTCCATCTCGTCACATGTTCGGCTCCCTTCAAGAGAAAACAAGAAGAGATGACTAAGTTCCATAATTTCTTCTCCCTTTTGTTTACTACCAGTCTTTATCTACCCTGACAGCGACTTAACCCCACCCTATCCTAATATAATCCACCTTTCTTTGTGTTTTAAATGGTATCTTTAAATATTATTCTTTAAACAAAGGAAAGCAAAGGGATATATTTTCAGCCCGTAGCAGCAGATCGCACTCACTACAACAGGACCGCGGGAATTACTACGGGATACGATCTGTCAACACTCAGCGTCCTCGTATCACCTAACTTTTAATGTCTTTTCCTGTATTTTGGTTCTTGACTTTCAGATGTTACTTTGAAGCATTGTATAAAGAAAACATCGAACTCCATAACTTTTTAACTCCTCTGCTGATGCGTGAATTTTACTACGTCGATTATACTCTTAAATCTCTCTCTCTCTCTCTCTCTCTCTCTCTCTCTCTCTCTCTCTCTCTCTCTCTCTCTCTCTCTCTCTCTCTCTCTCCTTCCTTTCCCTTCCCTTCCCTTTCCTTTCTCCTTTCTCCTTTCCTTTCCTTTCCTTTCCTTCCCTTCCTTCCCATTCCCTTCCCTTCTCCCTTTTTCTTTTCTCTCCTCTCCCTCCTTCTCGTGTGTTAGGCCGGCCTCGTCAGCGCCGCGCGGCCACACACACACACACACGCACGCCACGGCCGGGTGACGTCAACCCCTCAGGCGGCCCACGCGGACCACCGCCTCGACAACAGCTAAATACAACGAGGAAAAACAAGGCCGCTTCGGGGAATTTCCTCGGGTATTTAGGCTTCCGCTCCTTCACGTGTATCTGTTTATATTTTTTTTTCCTTTTTCTTTTTCATTTCCCTTTTTTTCTTCTTCTTTCTCTCGTCTTCTTTTTTTCTTCATCTCTTTCTTCTTATTTTGTTTACTGTGCTTATTTATTTTTTTGCACTACATTTTCCCGCGAGCAGCAATAATGTGAGGTTGTCAGTCATATATTAACTGGGCATATATCTTACTGAGCGCTCTTATTTTTTTTATACTTCCTCCTATCTCACACTACAACAAAACAAATCTATGTAAGCGTGGCTAACTACTATATTATTCTTGGTTGTCGATTATTACTATTACTAAAACATTCATAAGACCTATATAAAATTACTTGTAGAATTATTAATGCTAAATAACAAGAAAACAAAGGCTACTATGCAAAACACACACACACACACACACACACACACACACACTTACCCGCTGTATGGTGATGGGCTTCTGGAAGTCTGCCCCGCCCTGAATTCGGAAGCCCCACGGGATGGAGTCATTGGAGCGCTGCAGGAGGATGTTGAGGAGCTTGGCCATCTCGTCCGCGCCTCGATTCTCACTCTTCACCTTCCAAGCACGTATGATAGGCACTGCACTTCACTACACGACACGGCTTTCTTTTTTCTTCCTTTTACTCCTTCCTTTCCTCCGTTTAAACAATTTCTTCACTCGACAGTTTACTTTTCTCCTTTTCTCTTCCTTTTTCTATTCCTTTTCTCCGTTTAAACAATTTCTTCACTCGCCAGTTTACTTTTTCCTTCCTTTTTCTCCTTCTTTTCAATGCTTTTACTATTGTTGTTCTCTGTTAAATAGTTTCTTCCCTCGACAACGTTTTCTTTTCCTTCTCCTCCTCCTTTTCTTTTACTATCGCTGCTCTCGGTTAAGTCGTTTCTTCACTCGGCAGCTCCCTTTGTCTCCACCTCCTCCTCTCAATATTCTTTCCAAACGCGCACTTCAATTTCTACTTCTCTACTATCGCAAAACCAGCTTCACTATTACAGTTTCGTTCTCCTCCTCCTCCTCTTCTTCCTTCTCTCCTGCCGCCGTTGCTGTTCTTGGCGGAGTAACTTCTTCAGCCAATGCACAAACAAGACTCTGCCTCCCAACCTCTACGTCGCCTCAGCCCGTGTAGAGGTGAGCGAATCTTGCAGTGTTTGTCAGCTGTTTAGGCTTGTGGGGTGTCACTGACCTGTCACGGCGAGTGTTTTCTTTTCTGCCACTGAAACACGGAAGATGCGGACTATTTTCGGCGTCCCCGTATGAGGGATACACTCACTCGGTAACCGTTCATCTTAGCCTCTCACTTGTTTTTCTAGTGCTTGTGAGGAGGCTGCAACAGTGACACTAATGCAACATCTTCACGTCACACGCACACACGCACGTACACACACCGTCACCAAGGGCCAGAGTATATTTTCGTGTGTGCTTCACTTCAGCTTCACACAACAAGACGCCGCCCAAAAAGCAATGGCTGATAGATGCAAGCAGGCAGTCCCGTTGTCTCAGAAGCCAGCGCACGTCGGCGGCCTGGTGGCTTCGGGAGACAGTTATCGGGGCGGCCGGCGGGCTGGTCCCAGTGTCAACACGACTATAAGATGCTGATGTAAGCCTCCCGCACCCTAAGTAAGGTGTACCGTGGCACTGCGCCAAAGAGGGGATGCCAGAGTCTTGTGTGTCAGTATGATGTGTGTGCGTGCCCGTGTGTGTGTGTGTGTGTGTGTGTGTAAGGAAAAGGGGGTGGGGGGGAGGTTACAGGCAAACGCTTATGTTTGGACTGGCAATAAAAAATGTTTGGGTTTGGTAGCAAATTCGTGAAGAAAAT